>NC_047654.1:14450188-14549331 GCF_902201215.1 Prunus dulcis | reverse complement strand
CCCGCATTTTTTTTTCTCTCTCTCTCTCTCTCTCTCTCTCTCTCTCTCTCTCTCTCTCCGTGTGAATCCGACCATTAATACACACGCCTTTCTCAGACACACACAAAAGGCGCAGAAAGAAAGAAATCCTCTAAATTCAAAATTAAAACCCTCAATGGGCAAACGAGGCCGTAAGCCCAAAACCCCCATCCCTGAAACCCTAGATTCACCAACCACCACCGTCGCTTCCCCGCCACCACCGCCGATAACAACCGCCGCAACGGGATTGGACGACGCCGTCTTCTCCGTCAGCAACGTCGAGATAATCGAGCAGCCTCAAGCCTCTCACCCCCACCAAGAGGGTCGCCGCCGCGGCCGACCCAAGAAGCTCCGCAAGCTCACTGACAATCCCGAGATCATGACCCCTTCCCGAAGAGTCCCTCGGGCAGTCGACAATGGCGAGCACAAGGGTTCCGTGGGACCCGCTGTGGCGGTTTCGGATCCCGGCGCGGCTTGGGAGGGCGTGGCGAGGGCGGTGCCGGCCATGGATGCGGTGGTGAAGGTGTTTTGTGTGCACACGGAGCCGAATTTCTCGCTTCCGTGGCAGAGGAAGAGGCAGTATAGCTCTAGCAGTAGTGGGTTTGTGATTGGTGGTAGGAGGGTGCTGACCAATGCGCATTCCGTGGAGCATTATACCCAGGTCAAGCTGAAGAAGCGTGGCTCTGATACTAAGTACTTGGCCACTGTTCTCGCTATTGGCACCGAGTGCGACATTGGTATTCAAAGCTTTTCTATTTCTGTTTTTGTTTTTGTTTTGCTTCTTTCTGATTTTCATTGTTATTACTTTTGAATTTTCTCTGGTTCATGATGTTTGGGAATGGGGATGGTCTCTGCTTGAGGACGTGTTCAATTTCATTTGGGTATAGTGTTAGTTCTGTGTTGTTATTACGTAGTGAAACTTGTGTCGTGAGGATGCAGGAAGTGATTTGTTTCCAGAGATTTTCCATGTCTACCATAGGAAGAATTATCGAGTATAATGGATAGATGTAAAGGATATAAACAAGCTGAAAATAACTTACATAGTACATGAAGGCATAGGGTTGGGAAACTAATGCAACGGATGAATTTCTCTAGTCAAATGTAAATGTGGTGGAAGGCGTGGATTGATCTCAACATTGGTGGAGATGGAGGGATTTTTAGTGAATGTCCATGCACAT
This sequence comes from Prunus dulcis, assembly GCF_902201215.1. Taxonomy (NCBI): domain Eukaryota; kingdom Viridiplantae; phylum Streptophyta; class Magnoliopsida; order Rosales; family Rosaceae; genus Prunus; species Prunus dulcis. The sequence continues at coordinate 14,548,135 of NC_047654.1, read as the reverse complement.
TGTGCATCAAGTCCCATTAGTGGAATGAAACACATTATGTAAAGCAAATGTTGATAACTACTTGAACCTTTGTGGATTTTGTATAATTGAATATTTGTTACATGCAAGTGTTGTTTATGTGATCTTGCAGCCATGCTTACTGTTGATGACGATGAGTTTTGGGATGGAGTGTCGCCAGTGGAATTTGGGGATTTGCCCGCGCTTCAAGATTCTGTGACTGTTGTGGGTTACCCGATTGGTGGAGACACAATTTCAGTGACAAGTGGTGTTGTATCACGAATAGAGATTCTATCCTATGTTCATGGGTCAACGGAACTTCTAGGTTTGCAGGTTATGAGAATGTAATTCTAGCATTTTTGTTAGACATCTTGCTTAGCAGTTGAAACTTTGTCCTAATGTCTTGTTTCTTTCTCGTTGCCCTTTTCCAGATAGATGCTGCCATAAACTCCGGAAACTCAGGTGGGCCTGCTTTTAATGATAGGGGAAATTGTGTGGGTATTGCATTTCAGTCCCTTAAACATGAAGATGCGGAGAATATTGGTTATGTCATACCCACACCAGTCATTATGCACTTTATCCAAGATTATGAGAAGAATGGAGCATATACGGGTAAATTTGTTACATTTTAATGTGTTTTAAGCGTTGCAGTTATATAAATTGTCATTGACATAGGCTGTCTTTCTATGTAATGTAGTTACAAACTTATGTGGGTAACAGTCAGTGGCAGCCTGGCGGTACTTAGTATTATCAGTTTTGTACGTACTTTTCATCTTATGATTGTCTATAATGTGCCAGGATTTCCTATTCTCGGGGTTGAGTGGCAGAAAATGGAAAATCCTGACTTGCGTATGTCAATGGGCATGAAACCTGATCAGAAGGGTGTCCGCATTAGAAGAATTGATCCCACTGCTCCAGAATCTCAGGTTCTGAAGCCATCTGATATTATTCTCAGCTTTGATGGAGTTAATATTGCCAACGATGGAACAGGCATGTGTTCTTATGTTCCTGCTACATACATAGATATGCATTATGGGTATATGCTTATGACATACATCTGTAATTTGTTTAGCAAGTGAAGAAATTGCATACATTTAAAGAATTTATTGTTATTCTTGCTTTTATTTGCTTATCACGCTTCTGCTAATTGTTATAACAGTGTTGCTAAGTGGTGAATTATATATTGTGTGCAACATGTCTTACCTTTCTATTTTCTCTCTTATCATACTCTATGTGACTTGGCACCTTTTTTCCATACGAGTTTCAGTTCCTTTTCGGCATGGAGAGCGCATAGGTTTTAGTTACCTCATCTCCCAGAAATATACTGGAGACAATTCAGTGGTTAAAGTTCTGCGTAATTCTGAGATTCTCAGTTTTGACATCAAACTTGCATCCCACAAAAGGCTAATTCCAGCACACAACAAGGGCAGACCTCCTTCATATTATATTATTGCAGGATTTGTTTTTACAGCTGTCTCTGTTCCCTATCTTCGGTCTGAGGTTAGTGGTTCAACTTTAATTCCCTCTGCTCGATATTTTTCTGTGTTTTCATGAACAGTGATCTTAAACCTGTTTCTGTCATTTGCTTATTGGAAGTTGAGGAGTGAGAGATTGATTAATTATTACTGCATGCAACTGTTGTGTTGCTTATTACAGTGTCTATATGTGTGTGTGTGTGTGTGTGTGTAAGTAAATACTGAAATCATCTGACGCAATGAATTAACATATTGGGGGTAGGGTTGTGTAGTACTTGCCAAATTTAAAATGACCCAATGAGTAACATGGCTTGATTGCTATCATTAGGAAATACTACCTTTGCTATATTTGCTTTTTACAACAGTTTCTTGTATCTTTAAAGTTTATGATTAGGTTACATCTGAAATTAAGATAAAATGGTGTGTGCTATCTCAGTCCAACTCTTTCTGCTCGTATTTCAGTATGGAAAGGATTATGAATTTGAAGCCCCTGTCAAGCTTTTGGACAAAATGCTGCATTCATTGCCACAATCACCAGATGAGCAGCTTGTCGTTGTTTCTCAGGTTCTCTCTCTCTCTCTCTCTCTCTCTCTCTCTCTCTCTCTCAGTTATTTCTTTCTTGGAAGGGTTGCGTTGACCCTGTGCAGACTTTTTCACGTCAATTTGGGATGTTTCTTTCAGGTTCTTGTGGCTGATATCAACATTGGTTATGAAGAAATAGTTAACACTCAGGTCGAGGATTGCACTATGCTGGCTTTTACTTTATTTTGGACTTTAGTAGCTGAATTACTTCAAATATCTGCTGTTGGACGACTTACTCTTTATATGTGTGTAGGTTCTTGCTTTAAATGGTAAGCCAGTGAAGAATCTGAAGAACTTGGCCAGCATGGTAGAGGAATGCGAGGATGAATTTTTGAAATTTGATTTAGAATACCAACAGGTTTATCATCTCTCTCTCTCTCTCTCTCTCTCTCTCTCTCTCGCTCTCTCTCTCTCACATACACACACACCCCAACCCCCTCCTTTGTGCACGTGTGCTTTCTGTCTATACCATATCCTAATTTGTGGTATTTATGCAGATGGTGGTCCTCAGAACAAATACTGCTAAAGCAGCAACTCTAGACATTCTTGCTACACATTGCATACCCTCAGCAATGTCTGATGATCTGAAGACTTGAGGTTGGACTGGACGCAGGCGCATTACGTATTCAATTTTGTAGCCCGCCTTCTGCAGTGTCTCAAATAGAAATTGTAAGACTCTGGAGGGTAATAGCTATGTTTTCCTAGTTTAGATATTTGTTTACTGGGGAGGCGTCAGGAGTAGTTGTAGACCCTCTCAGAAAAATTCGGTAGTTTTTCAGGTGCCTCATTGAGGATTGTTGCTTTCTCTCTTCTTTCGAGGGATGGATGTAAGCATGAAAACATTAAATTGAGCGACGATGATCCTCAAATTTTGTTTCTTTATACAAGTCTTCTCAACGTTGAAAGGAAACCGAATTGGTCTTTATGAAGGGAACCTCTCAATCTAGAATAGCACCTTATTCTTTAGCATCGGAGAGATTCATAAGATTTCTTAAGTTATTATATCTAAGGAAGCATAGAAACTTGGCTTAATTTAATTATAACAATATAACATTTTTCTTCAACTTATACAAGTGTGGAATGCATTTTATTTCATTTTCATACATGTTGTGTGTAGGCCTCCAAGAGAGGCGTCCTCTGTGATGATGACTGCAGCCTATCAACAACCTCATGGGTTTCACCCTGTTCCTTTTCGTCTCTCTTTTGGTCCAAACTTTTTTCCTCCTTTGATTGGGCCCATATTACTCCATAGAAACCCACAACAATTACCAGAGCTCCAATAACACTGCCACCCAAAATTAAATATATATTATTAAATGAAAACATAGTTGTATTGAGGCTTCTTCCTAATCCTTCTTTTATCATATTTGTTTTTGTTTTTTATTATTTTTTTATTTTATGGTAAAAGTCTTCTCTAAACCCAGGCTGTTATTCTTTCTATGAATTCTGAACAACCATTCAGATCTGACTGGCAGATGCACATTTTCATTATATTCACCTGCCCAATGTAAAGAGTGCCAAACTTGAACTACCATCTTTTTAGCTTTTTTTACATGTCAATTTTTTCAAACCAATCACGCAAGTTACGCATTTGTTTTCCCATTATCATATTTTATTTAGTACATACCTAAATCTAATCCATGTTTTACATGGGATTTAATAGATTATTCTTTGCGTGATGGATTAGAAAATTATGAAAGCAAAGTCCCATCAGAGACTAACATGCCCTTTATAATATGTTAAGCAATTTTCTTAATAAATGAGAGTTTTAAAGGAGTATTTCTCTTTTGTTTCTGTAATTTAACTTGCCTACTTAACTTGGACCCTAAGCACGTTAGTGGAGTATAGGTTGGTTGAGCTCTTTCACCTCCACCTATGTGGGCAGAAGTTCGAAACCCCCGGGCATTCAATGAATATTTGTGTAAATCCTCATCCCAATAAATTGTACTAAAAAATAAAAAAACTTGGATCCTAAGCACAATAATATGATAATGCCAGTAAAGAGGGGTTCTCACCTTCCAACATGGAGTGTGTCACCAAGGAAGATGGCACCCATTAAAGCAGCAATAGCAATCCCCAAAGGCTTGAACATGGCCACAAATACAGGTCCCTTCTTTTGTATGCACCATGTTAGAGTAGAGAATGTTATTACACTTCCAAAAATAGCCTGTGCAGAAATAAACCAATGATGTAAATTAGAAGCTCTTTCAAAATAAATAGGCATGAACACTTATCAGAGGAAAAAGATAGATTTAAAACTTTGTCCTATGTGCTTACTGAATACAAGATTGAGATGAGCTCCATGTCAAGTCTCAGTGCCCAGACATTTGGATTCTTTTCTACAATCAAAGTAAGTATTGCAGATTGAATGGTCCCAAAGAAGCAATAGAAGGAAACTACTGTCATCTCTGATGGGTAGCCTTTGAGAATTGCTGCCTTCAGATATAACATGAACTTAAGATCAGCTCCATTTTCAACAAGAAGTTCTGAATTGAAAAAGAAGAGTTTCACATCAATTTCAAGTGACTTGTTATATTGAATATTATTACCTGAGCTGTATTCCATATGGCAAGAGATAAGCTAGCTGTTGTAAGAAAAAGGCCTCCAGTGACCCAATTATTCATTGATGTCAACATAGTAGGGTTTGGTGGTGACGAGTCTATGGCAGGTTGGCTTGGCAAGAACCCAACTGCAGGACCCTTGTAAAGAGTGACTATCAATGCTCCTGAGATAGATACCAGGGTGCCCATGATTTTGATCTGGCTTCTTGAGTTTCTCAAATCGAACTTTTCCATTCTATAAGCAGACACAAAATCTTAAGTTCCTTCCATTACCAAAATATCTTTCCTTACTCCCTTAAACTCCCATTAAATTCCAAAATCAATTTCTTACTTGACCAAAAGATCCATCATCCATCTTATTATTTTAGATGCAACAGAATTTAAAAGTTATTAGCTTTATTTATTGTGCCTCATACCCTTCAATGATTGAAGGCCAGGCAATTTTCTGTGTCTTTGTTTCTTTATCTGTTGCAGGGAAAAAAGACCAACCTGAAGACAACAGCAAGAAAGAAGGTGAAAGCTGGGACCAAGTTGCTCAAGGCAGAAGCAAGAGTAGGAGAGCTGTAGCTTACTCCAGTGAATACACAATTCTGCATAACAGTTATCCTGCAAAAAAAAAAAACAGTGAAACTAACAAAAAGAAGTAAAAAAGCCAGAAAACCAACATGTCTAATGGTCCAAAGTGAAGGTCTTGAGATCAAATTACATACCCAGCAAGGCTGAGAAGGAAGAATTTACATATAACAGAAAAGGTTAGTGGTGGTCTCTTTTTTCTGCAAATAAGAAGAAAACAGAACACTTTACATTTTTGTTGGACATAAAAGATTGAAGAGATGAATAGGAAGATGAAGAGTTGAAGGGAAAACCTGTGGATGATGAAAGAAGAGGGGAGGAGGATGAGAGTGGCAAGAGCATTTGAGTAGACAACAAAGACAAAGTGGCTCATTCCTCTGGACATGGCTGCTTTACTCAGTGTGGTCAACCCCACATCCATAATCTCCACCATCACCATGGCTGCAAAGGGCACCAATTCCACCAAACTAGACTTCATCCCCATCTCTCTCTCTCTCTCTCTCTCTCTTCACAGAAATGGCGAGTCCCAGTGAGAGTAGCTGAAATGTGAAAATCATTGGTTCTTTAAAGAGAAATAGAATTATTACGGGTAGCAAACAAAACAGAATATTATTTATTAAAAAAAAAACAGCAAAAATATAATAATTGGGCCCTAGTCGGGCCTTGGCTTTAATTAGGTCCAATTAATTAGCGGTTGAGCTAAAACGGGCTCCTTTAACTCCAATGGCCCGCGAAACCTTTACTATTATTTGCTTTTCTTTTTCCTTTTTTTTTTCTTTTTTTTTTTTTGGGTGAAAGTGCTATAATTTGTTTTCTGTGATTAATTTTTGCTCAAAATTTTTTTTACATGGAAAACAAAGTTTTTAACAATTTTAGTTGGCACCGCATATTTAATTTCAGACCACCTCAAGTCTTGCTTGCCACGTAATCACATTATCGTTTCAAACACGTGCGTCTGCGCATGTGGACATTCACCCCCCAACGCTCTCTTCCTTTCACCCACTACCCGTGGTTTCTTCATTTTTTTTCTTTCTCCAATTGAATTTCTCAATTTCCCATATTCTTTTTGTGTTTGGTTCCCGCGAATCTCCAATCAGACAAGACAAAGGGTCGACCCGTTAATTGAGTTGCGCTGGTAAGATTCCCAGTTGTCCTCTCTATTTTTCTTTACTAGCAATCTGAATGAGCAAAAGTTTTTATTAATTTTTTTTTCTTTGTTTATGGTTGTCTGGGTAGGCCATAGACCTTCATACGATTGCAGCTTCTATTTAAATGTTAGACTTTGCTGCACTTATACATTGATTGCCAAAATCTCAGTGTCGGTTTCACGGCAACTTTTTGCTTTTTTTTTTATTTTTAAAATTTTGGTTTGGGGGGGGTTGAATTGCTATAACCTCAAACTGGGCATGTCTAGGAAATGGTTAAGAAGGAAATAATAAAGATTGGAATGTTCTGGTGCGTTTGGTATTGAACCCACTATAGCTTGAACTCGAAGTTTTATTTTTCTTGAGGGGTCATGCTGTGGAGAAAACAGTGGCATTGCATTTTTCTGATCATATTCATATTGTGATGATGAATCATTGCAAATTTAATTGCTGTTGTGGATTTTAAGATTGTCCTGTAAGTGTGATGATGTGATCTTTTTTCTATGTCTGTAAAATCAAGCGGCATTTCTAGTTTGTTATCCATTGTCAAGTATGCTTGCATATTACAAACTTTTCGATGATAAATTTGTAGCTTGGAAATGTCATAGTAGTATAATGCTAATATGCTATTGGGATATATAACAAAAGATATGTTTATTTAATACTTCAGGAAAGCAGTGTTTGAAGGCTTTCAACTTTGTGTATTGACACGCTTAATTTGTCAGCAGGAAAAGGTTGAGCCACCGACCCGCATCTACTATTTCATTTTCTTCAACTTTCTCAATCTCAAACTTTCTCAGAGTCCAATTTAGGGCTCTCGACCCCAAATTCATTCTGGTTCTGAGCCGTTTTCTCTGCTTCTCACATTTTGTAGATATGGAGAAGGTTGAGCCCACTTTAGAAGTATTCTATGAGGAGAAGAAGCGGGTCAAGAACCCTTGGGTACCAGTTGGTAATTCCCATTTCGATTCCTTTACTATTATTTGCTAGAAGTTGTTTTCTGTGATTCATTTTTATCAATCCTTTAAAGTTTATGTATATATGCGATTGTAAAGTTTGGTGCTTGATGAGTTTTATCGATGTATTGTTTGATCTTTTGGTGGATTTGGGATATTTGAAACTAATAATTGGGATTCTTAATTAACTGCATTTAGTTGAGAGAATTTCTAGTTAAAGTAACTTAATTAGTGAAATGAGAAAACTCTAAATAGTTAAGAGAACTTATAGTTTAACTCTTGTTCAATTTTCAGAAGTCTGTGCCCCAGCTCAGAGGCTAGTAGAAATTGTAGCTCTTTCTTATCTGTGTTAGGTTGGTGGACGTTAAAGTATGAGCTGGTTTAGTGTGCTTATTGATTTGTTGGCCATTTAGGTAGAAAGAAGACAATGTTTTGTTTCAAATCTGAACTTCTCATAAATTCTTTGTCCCCTATATCTTGTATACGGATTTGGAGAAGTTTCAGGCGTTTTGTCTTAGTAACCAGCAGTAGCTACGTATTTATTTGAAAAGAAAGGCTTATTGAGTATATATTACAGTGGAGCAGGGGAGACCATGTCTCTTAGCAAGATGCAAGAAAGTTTGTTATTTTGATATGATACCAGTTCCTTTGTTGTTAGGGTCCTGACCTGCAGAAGGTTAGCTATGAGACTCATGTTTTTAGTGTAATATGTGGATGTTGCTACCTTTTTGGCGCCTAACTTGATGTTTAATCAGGTGTAGACTTTTGTTCTTTGTTGTCTTAGTGTGCTAAGTTGAAATGCCATCAAGATGGTGAGATTGAAGTCACTTAGGTCCTAGAAAATTGTGGTAGTAGAGATAACAACTGGAGATGCGTGTATGGTGGATTTCATGGTTTGGGAAAGGAATGAGGAGGATGAGTTATGCAAAGTGTATTTTTAAGTTCTAGGGTTTAGGGATCGTCTTTTTGTTTCCCTTGAACTTGTTAAAAAATGTTTTCTTTTGTGTATCCATATGTGGTAAATGTTTAACTGCGAAGTTTGAGGATTGAGAATTGAGAGAATGATGTCAAATAAATCTGCTTTCTGCTTTCTGCCCTTTCAAAATCACTCTTGCAGATTATTTTCCAACTCCAAAGCTGTGATTTGGGTTGGTTTTATGCGGTAAGATGGCTAAGCTGGCATTCTGATGATCTTGTGCTTCTTTGTTTTTGACCTTTATGTGGTCCATTTCAGTTAACCAATAGAATTAAACTTTTCAGGGGCGTTGTTGACTGCTGGTGTGCTCACGGCCGGCTTGATCAGTTTCAGGCAAGGCAATTCTCAGCTGGGGCAGAAGCTAATGAGAGCTCGTGTGGTTGCCCAAGGTGGCACAGTGGCGCTTATGGTTGGCTCCGCATACTACTACGGGGAGAATCCGTGGAAAAAATCAAGTTAAACTATTTATGCCTTATATGTTATCATTTCCCTTCGTTCATACAATTACATTTTGTTGTTTCATGCATGTTGAAGCAAAATTAGGCAGTAGAACCAATTATTTGTCTCTGATAAGTGAGTTTCATAGCTTGCGCTAAATAAATAAACTCTAATATTGGAGGGTTTACTAAAACAAAACTTCAAATCATGAAGGTTCTTATGACAATTTGGTTGGTACGGATTTTGAGGGTTTACCAAAAAAGCAGCACACACAAAAAAAAAAAAAAACCAGCTTCTTCTTTGCAACTTCATACGTGCCATTTCATTCGAATGTGTTTTTTGAGGATTATAATTTTATCATCTTGATGAGAGGAGGAGGATTGACATCAAATCCTATCAAAATTCGGGGATTACGAGCACCGACTTTACCGTTATCCCCGAGATTACTCTTTTGATTTCATTCCACTATTTGATTAAAACTCTCGGGTTATAATTTGACAAGAAATGAATATTCCTTGTTTCTAATTTGAAATGCACTTCCCATTATTTTAAGGAATTAAATTTTTTTTGGCCAAAAATTAAAATGTTCATTACAATAAATAAAAACCCCTAACATGCAGAATTTAGGGATGAAAATGGTCACCATATTTATCATTGAATAATGCTATAATTAAGAACAAGATTAAGGGAAATAGCTTAAAATGACACCCATTTCATAATTTTAACTAAAAATACCACCCCTTCCCAATTTTTGTACAACTATCACCTATAAATATAAAATTATTGTCCACTTATTGCTGATTTTTCACAAGTTCAGGAATTTTGTTCTCTCTTAGCTCACACAGCCTCTCTCCTTCTGGCACATCTCTCTTTCTCTTTGGTATCTGTCTATCACAGCTCTCTGTGTCTCTCTTGGATCTCTCTATCTTGGCTCCCTCTCTCTTGGCTCTCTCTCTCTCTCTCTCTCTCTAGCACAACTCTCTGTCTCTCTCTTTGCTCTCTTTCTCATAGCGCAGCTGTTTCTCTCTCTAGCTTCGTTATGTCTCTTTCTCCCCTATTCGATCTCTTGCTCTCTGTTTGGAATCGCGAACCCCTCCCTTTAGCTATGTCTTCTGAATAGTTGCTTGCAACCTTGAAGCTCTAGTGGATTGCCGACCTCGAAAAGGTAGTGTTGATGGTTATTTTCTTAATATCAGTGGGATTATGTGAAATGGGTTATAGTTTGATTGTTTGGGTTTGTGTTAAATTCGTTTTGGCTTTAATTTCTTTGGGTTAGGTTTTGTTGAATATTCATGCTCATTTATCTGGGTTTGTACCAATTGCATTTAGATTGGTCTGGATATGTGAATCTTGAAACTTGGGATTTTCCATTTGATGTAGTAGATCTGTATAGTGTGATTCTGATGTGTTACTGGTGTACTGCTGTTGTGTTCCTCTTATTTTACAGTCGTATTGCTGTTATATTGCCATTATATTGCTTATATATTGCTGCTATATTGAGTTATATTGCTATTGTATTGTATAATTATTGTGGTTATATTGTGTTAATGAAATGTTGTTTTGTCATGATCAGAAATGGAGACAATTGTTATTCTCGTGTGCTACAATGGAAAATGGGTCACCTCGAAGAAGATGTGCAAATACGACGGGGGTGACTCAAAAAGCTTAATAGTTCCACGGACCATCAAATTTGCTGAACTGTTGGACCGTGTGCATTAGATTGGTAATACAAACAGCAGGGAAGACAAGGTTTGCTTAAAATTCTCAGTTTTGGTGGCCTCGAATGAGTGGAAGCACATAAAGATTGAGGACGATGATGATGTCAATTTTTTTTATGAAGTACAATTCCGAGGTAACACCTTCAAAACTAGCTCCCTTACTCGTGAGTATAGAAGATAAAGGACTGACAAATGATGTAGTTCATAGTATGCATATCACGACAGATAGTAGTCGGATGGGTCATTCTTCAGTTGTCATTGTTGAAAGCAATGAAGTAACTTGGAATAATACAAATGTCACTGATGTGGGAGGTGAAGTAGGGACAGATTTTATGGATATGATTGATTTTAGCAAGGTGGAGGAGATGCATGGTGGTGATAATGGTACTGAAAGAAATGAAGTGTCAGTGTACTCTGCCCCTCCTAATTTGGGCTGCTTGAACACAGCTGCCCAGTTGCCAATAATGCGTTTAGGAGGAGAATCTGAACCCACTCGTCAACATTATTGGAGTCAAATGGGTGAACAAAATCGGTACAATGCAGCCGGTGTAAATGATGAAGAAGCATATTTGGACAGCGGGTTTTCACGAAGTGATTGGAATCCGAAAATTACAGTTGGGCAAATTTTCTCTAGTAAGAAAACATTGTTGACGGAGTTACGGTTGACGGCATTAAGAGGCCACTTTGAATTTAAGGTGCAATTCTCTTGTAAAAACAATATTCCATTGCGCAATGTATCTTAGACAATATGATTTGTGTTGCTTTGGTAGGTCATGTAAACTCTACTTTTATTTGTGGTGGGTTTCGTGTTATGTTGAATGGGAATTCTTTTAAATTTGCATAATTTGGGTTGCATTGCTACAACATACTGTATTGCTGACATATTGCTATTATATTGAACTTTTATTGTACTGGTATTGCTTCCAGATTGCTATTATAATTTGAGTGCGAAATTAAAGGGACTGGAATGTAATTCCAAATGGATCCAAAACATTAAAGTTCTTAGAATTCCTATATTACACAGTTACTGTGATACTCCGACTATACCTTCTTTTCTGATTACAAATTCGGCCGATGCATAGGCCAGATGTGGGGCAAATACAAGGTGAAATGTCCTATGTGTTTGACTACATATACTTGTTGAAGGAGCATTACGAATGTTAACCTCAATAGATTGCTCATGTCTTGCCAAGAACACTCTTGAATTTATGCAATGTGCCCAAGCCAGTCCCAAAGCTGGACTCACCCGTCTGCCTGATGTGTCCGGGGACTCCAAGTTTCCCAACCTCACCCCATTCACTTTATCATGTGGCCCAATAAAATCCACCACTTGGTTGGTGACAACCACCGCCAACCCAAACTTATTTGCTAAACCCTTCAATGTCCCAGATATGTTGAAGAAGAAATTCAGTCCGTTGCAATCTAGACAATAACAAGCAATAAACAATCAGCACTTATCAACAGCCTATTATAGGATATTAAGTGAAAAATAAACAAAAAATACAGAGCATAAACAAAACCCCAGCTATTTACAACTGACCTACTAATTCAATAGCTCAAAGCCACATCTCAAGACACCCAGTACTCTACCACTCCTGCATAATATAATATCTAAAGACACATCTCAACACACCAGATAATCATGAGACAGCTTCAGCTAGAATGGGAATGTGCAGTAGCACAAGCCTAATTGAGAACAATTCAAGACTAACGATAGAAATCTATCTGACTAGAAAGAGTTTTAAAAAACAAGAAGACATCGGGAAAGAATTGATTGACTTCAAGGTATAATGTAATGGAACATCCTATGAATTAGTGGCAACCACAATAATGACTCCACTATGGCCCTCCTTTCAAATGTAAGAAAATGAATGAAATTGGCACCATCCTTTCAGTTTTTTCTTAACAAAATAAGAGGTCTGTATGTATTCTCTACTTTATCGATATCAAAGATAAATTAATAAATAAACCATCAAAACTGTATAAAATGTTTGTAAGACATGTACAATTACAAAATTATAAGTTCTCCTCAGAAACAAAGTTCTCTAAGTATCCATACACAAACAAGAAAAGCAAAAGCTTAAAGAGTTAGCTTATAGCAAAATCAATGTCCCCATTTCTCTAAACCACACCTGCTGGTGGTAGGTTCCCATCTTCACTCATTTCCCGCTTTCTTTTAAGCAGACAATGATCAAGCACAAAAGAGCAAACTTTTAAAGAACTCATATTACACCACATATAGTTCTAAAGAAAACTTATCCATATCCAATATGCAAGCCCTAAAGTTAGTAAACAGAGTTATAAAAAAATATGTCAAATTAACAAGCATTATTCTCAAACAAAAAGTATGATATGGTTGGGAGTTTACAAGTTCAAAATGATATACACAGGTTAATTGTCTTAGACTTTAGATATCATCTTCAACAAAGAAAATACATACCGATTAGACTTGTAAGAAGGTTAAATGCAATGGTCATAAAGACCCATAGTAAGCCACCAAATACCAATCAATAACTGCTACAAAAACCATAATAAAACCATAATAAACTAAAAATACAACAGCACTAAAATGCCAACACAACATCACTACATTAGCAATACACTAGCAAAAAAAACAACAATACGACATCAATAGCAACATCAAAACAACAGCAGTGCAAGCATCAGTCCACAAAGAACAAACCCATTCACTATTTCAAACAAGGAATCATCATACTAAGATCATTTCAGAGAAACCCAAAAATCAATTTTAGTGAAACCCCTAAACCAATTTCAGAGAAACCCCTAAACCTTCAACCAATTTCGAACAAACCCCTGAACCAATTTCATAGAAATGCATAAACCCTAAACCAACTTCAGAGAAACCCTTAAACTGTCAGAAAATGACGATGAACAGTACCTGTTCAAGGTGAATGATGGAGTTGAGCTTCGATGAACAGATTTCGCTGGGAGAGGAAGAGAGAAGAGAGAGTTAGAGCTGAGCGACGAGAGATTAAGGGCTAAGCGACGAGAGAGTGAGAGCTGATCGACAAGAGATGAGAGAGTGAGAGCAAAGCGATGAGAGAGTGAAGAGAAACTGAGAGACGGAGCCAAGAGAGAGAGAGCTGAGAGAGAACTTCAGCAAAACTGATAGAGAACTTCAGCAAAAGTGATATGTGTGTAATAAGGGGACAATAAATATATATATTTATAGGTTATAGTTCCAAATTTTTTTAAAAAGGATGGTATTTTCAGTTACAATTATAAAAATGGTGGCATTTAGAGCTATTTCCCAAAGATTAACTCAAACAAATCAGGATATGAAAAGTTAATGGGGGTTAAAGAATCTACAAAACAAATTATTATTTATTTATTTTACATGGAAAACAAAGTTTTTAACTATTTTAGTAAGGGTATTTTTGCTCACTATTTAAACCCAAGGTGTATGTTCAACACTTGACACGTGTTCATAAGTATAATCATGGTTACATAAATTAAAGTAAAAAGTTAACTATGGTTATGACTATGGACACATTTCAAGTATTAAGAATGGTGGTGTGAGCATAAATCTTGGGTTAAAGTGGTGAGAAAAATATTTTAGTTGGTAATTGTTAATTGATTAAATTATTTAGGCACCACATTTTTAATTTTAGACCACCTCAAGTCTTGCTTGCCACGTAATAACATTATCATTTCAACACGTGCGTCTATACATGTCGACATTCACCCTCCAACTCTCTCTTCCTTTCACCCCCTACCCGTAGTTTCTTCTTTTTTCTTCTCCAATTGAATTTCTCAATTTCCCATCTTCTTTTTCTGTTTAGTTCTCGCGAATCTCCAATCAGACAAGACAAAGGGTCGACCCGTTAAATGAGTTGCTCTGGTAAGATTCCCAGTTGCCCTCCTCTCTATTTTTCTTTATTAGCAATCTGAAGGAGCAAAATTTTTATTTATTTATTTATTTTTCTTTGTTTATGGTTGTCTGGGTAGGCCATAGATCTTCATATGATTGCAGCTTCTATTTAAATGTTATAGTTTGCTGCACTTATACATTGATTGCCAAAATCTCAGTGTCGGTTTCATGGCAACTTTTTGCATTTTTTACAAAATTTAATTTTTATTTTTAATTTTGGTTTTGGAGGGGTTGAATTGCTGTAACCTCAAACTGAGCATGTCTGGGAAATGGTTAAGAAGGAAAGAATAAAGATTGGAATGTTCTAGAGCGTTTGGTATTGAACCCACTTGCTCGAAGTTTTATTTTTCTTGAGGGGTCATACTGTGGAGAAAACAGTGGCATTGCATTCTCTGATCATATTCATATTGTGACGAATCATTGCAAATTTAATTGCTGTTGTGGAGTTTAAGATTGCCCTGTGAGTGTGATGATATGATCTTTTTTCTTTGTCTGTAAAATCAAGCGGCATTTCTAGTTTTGTTATCCATTGTCAAGTATGCTTGCATATACAAACTTTTCGATGATAAATTTGTAGCTTGGAAATGTACTATATTGGATTGGGGTGAGCAAACTTCAGGCTTCTCGTTTATGGTGAATGATGAATGTTAAACGTCAGTTTAGAGGCTTAGGAACTGATTTGTTGTCCATCCAATACAAGTTGAACTAGTCATTTGTTATGTAACAACTTTAAGTGGAGGCACATACCATTTTAAGGAGAGGCCTTAGTTTGTACTTGGTGGGGAGACATCTGATGGGCAATGCATTTAGATTCTGTAATCTGATGTCATAGTCGTATGATGCTAATATGCTATTAGGATATATAACAAAAGATTTGTTTATTTAATACTTCATGAAAGCAGTGCTTGTAGGCTTCTTTGTGGTTCAGCTTTCTAATTTATGCTGTTAGTTCACGTGCATTGATTTGTGTATTGACAAGCTTCATTTGTCAACTGGAAAATGGTCTGGTGACCTTAAATTGCACTTAGGGGAATTTCTAAATTCTGAAATCATTTTTTTTTCTCTACTTTCTTGTCCCTATTAATTGGTACTGTTGAGATATTGCATGGAAAATCTCTGGTTTGTTTTAAGTTTTAATGAGGTGGATTTCTTCCCGCTGCACCATCCATTGTGTATAAAAGTTGCTAACAAAAATGCAGTTTGACATATTACTAGGCTCGTCATGGTTTAAATAGTTATATAGATCCTATTCTATGATGGTGATGATTTGTGAAAGCCAATTCCTAGTCTAAGTAGACTTGAACTTGTGTAGGTTGCACTGATTTTGCTCTTTATTCTACAGATATGTGTTTCCCTTCATCCTGGTTTTGGACATCAAATAAAGTCTGAGGTTTCTGTTACTTCTGCTTCTACTTCACCATTTATTTTCGCAGAATCTTGTGGATTTCCAGAAGGTCAGTGTTATTTCTTTCTCATGTATTAGTCTGTTTCAGTTTCAACCGCCATACCATATTTGTACAACCAATCTATGGTTTAATAGATTTGATTTCTCTGGTATTTGTTTCCTTGAAAAGTTGATTACTTTGATATATTTCTGACAGGTTTGGGAATTTAATTTTATAAAGTTAAAATGTCGTCTCCAAGCAAGAGGAGAGAGATGGATGTCATGAAGTTGTAAGTTGTTGGTTACTGTATTATCTCCAACCTTTGTAATCTGGGTCTTATGTTTCTTAAGACTGGATTCCTCCTCCCTTTTGATATACCAAAGGGGTATCTGTAGTCTTGTTGGTACAAGTACTTTAAATCATGTTGCTGCCTTCCTCGCTGGTACAATATAAAGCTATGTTTAATGTCTTTTTCATTGTTTTTCAGGATGATGAGTGACTATAATGTGGAGACAATAAACGATGGGCTAAATGAATTCAATGTGGAATTCCATGGTCCAAAAGAAAGTACTGTCTTGCACTCATCCTTATACTTTTTCATTATATAGAGTTCCCTATATGATTTTATGTGCGTGAATGGAGGCACATTATAATTGAATGTGGTATAAGCTCAACTTTGGAAAAATTTTCATCTTTGTTTGTCTTTTGGTAGACTTTATTAGAGGTTGCTCTGAGATTAACGCGTTTTGGAAACTAATGTTTCCTTTTTCTCCACCAGTCTTTTATTGGCTGAGGCTCTAATAGCTTTAGTTTAGACATTGTTTAAAACGCATTTTGGTATAATATACTGTGTCTGATGTGGTGGTTGCAGGCCTTTATGAAGGCGGGGTTTGGAAAATCCGCGTTGAGCTTCCCGATGCGTATCCATATAAATCTCCTTCTATTGGCTTCATTAACAAGATTTTCCACCCTAATGTTGATGAGCTGTGAGTATTCTGCAGTTTGAAAAGCAAAATCACCTCTCATTACATCTGATTAGAATTATCTTCTCTAGGATCTTTTAAGTTCTAATTGTTACTAGTACCCGGCACATTGGGTCAAATAAAGGCAGAAGCATTAAGTTTACTTAGAATGGTGTAATACTGCTGCTAATTATCAAATGCTTTGAATAAGTTTGTGGAATTGACAACATACTTTTTTTTTTTTTTTCTCTAGTAAGCAGCTGGAACTTGAGTAATTGGTTATTGGTTTTTAATTTTTATGACCTGACTGATTTGTCTTTCCCGAGTAATTGCAGATCTGGTTCTGTCTGCTTAGATGTAATTAACCAATCATGGAGTCCAATGTTCGGTAATTATCAGCCCAATTTAGTAAAAATTATGAGTCTCATTTTGCAATACACTGCTGAAATACGTTGGCTTTGTATATCTGGACTCTCTTCTATGAGTCAGTGATGTTTCACTCTTCTATTGTGTTTTTGTTTTCACATTTGTTCTTTTCTTTTCTCATCTGGATTTTCTTGGATTTCTCACATATATAGCCATGGTTCTTCTTGATGCAGACCTTTTAAATGTTTTTGAAGTTTTCCTTCCACAACTGTTGCTCTATCCAAATCCTTCAGATCCGCTCAATGGCGATGCAGCGTCATTGATGATGAAGGACCGAAAACTCTACGATCAGAAGGTGAAAGGTAAAACTTACTCTAGAATTAATCTATGCTTTTTCAATAAATATGCTTAAATTATTGGAAACAATCCCTAAAATTTTAGAACTTTATCTATATTTCCACTGTGATTTGTGGATACAGAGTACTGCGAGCGATATGCAAAGAAGGAGCATATTACCAATTCAACTCCAGATGAGGAGAGTGGTGATGAAAACATTAGTGATGAGGAAAGTGATTCAAGCGACGATGATATTGCCGGACATGCAGACCCGTAGAGTGAACTGAAGGTGCAGGGGGGGCCTTTATCTATGATTAAAAACCACCAGTTATAGCAGCAGAAAATCCCCCATTACATGTTTACCATTTAAACTATGTTACTATCGATATTTGTATGACTAGATTCCTTTTGCTTGTAAAAATATCATGAATTATGTCAAATAATTTACTTCTGATGTTGGTCAATGGTCACTGAATTTTTTTAATGTTATGAAGAATCACATTGAAACACAAGACACATCTATTTTATGTGCTCTTTCAAATTTGACCCTTCCATTGGTTATTTGTCTTGGTCAAGAAAGACTCACAAAAACTTATAAAGGGAAATATGCTGATCTATTTTCTTCCTTTTCTGTTCGAAAGGAAATGTGTTGATCTGAAACTCTTTAGATAATATTTGAATTATTTTTGGGACAAGTGGAGTTCTTCTGGGTCATTTTATAGAGGCAGCAGGATTTTGGAAGAGACCACGTCCAGCTAACAATATATATATAAACAACAGCTATAAAGTAACAGTACCACCAATGAAAATCAAATGAAATCAATTTAGAATATAAACATATACTTATTTTAAACACTTCAAAGTCTACAACTTGACTGGACCAACGAAGCTTAGTGATTATGTGTTTGTCCAACGTGCATCACATTAAGGGAGAGAGTGATACCTTTTTGTGCCATATGCCATGCACATCCATGGCTTGGTTGACTAATGTATAACCTATTTTAAGAAATTATCAAACGACATTTTTTTTTTTGGACGAATAGGATTATCAACCCACATAAACCTATGTGAAAGTTGATTCAGAAATTAGGGAACTAATAGGATTCAAAGCCAGATTTTTTTTATCTTTTTTATAAGGTTGATATTCTAAACTATTCTAATGTACGAGAAGAGGGTTCAAACTCGAGTGCAATGGGGCGGACACACTACCTTGGCCAACTAGCTTAACCCGCTAATAGGATTCAAAGCCAGATTAAAATATTTGATTTTGAGCCCATTTTATGCTACCTCTTTCGGTTACTTGTGATGGCCATTGGTAAAAGAACTCCATTTTACTGAACCAAAATTTACCTTTCTTTCTGCAAAAACGCCTACTCTGCAGTCTATTTGTGTAATGTGTTGAGCTGTAACAAGGCATTGCAGGGTAAAAAGGCTTATCTGGGTTTTACTCTTTGATGTCTGAGAAGGCAAAGTTGAATCTTGACCACCCTTGGAGGGTCTCTACAAGTCACTATATCACACTGTTAATTCTAGAAAGGCTATTGAGAAGGACATCTCATCAAAAATTTGACTGCGTAAACTGCCGGCACATACTTTTTTAGAATTGTTAGAGGCTATAGTGCGGTGTGGTGTGAGGCTCATTCTGCAAGCTCCTTATGGTACATAACTTAACAATAAAGAATATTTCAAACTCTCTGTCAGTATGAGCCAATTGGCACCAAGTGATATTCCAGCAACAAATTTCAACATTGCTACTTTCTTCTTGTTTTGCAACTTCCATCAATGAAGCCCACTTCATAAAGAGGAAACCAAAACCACAGAGCCATTTTCCACAAAAAACTCTACTTGTACATAAAAATAAGAAAAAATGAATGGTTTTCCCACTTGGGCACTGGCCATTTTGATCTTTCTCATCTTTCCAATGGCTAATTCAGAAGATCAACACTTGAAGCAACTCAAGCAAGTGCTGGTGCAATTCATGGACAAACTTTCACCGGGAAATTCTGTGAGAGATGTCAAATGGGGTTGGAACATGAGTTCAGACCCTTGCAGAGACCAATGGGAGGGTGTGACATGTGATAAACAGAATTATGTGAAGAAAATAGTTCTTGAAATGTCCAATTTAACTGGAGTTCTTGATGCAGATTCTCTCTGCATGGTACAGTCTTTGGGTGTTGTGAGTCTGAAGAACAACAAAATCTCTGGTCTGCTCTCAGAAGACATTGGAAATTGCAGAGATTTGACCCACTTTTATATAAGTGGAAATCAGTTCTCTGGTGACCTTCCTGACTCTCTCTCACAGTTGAATAATTTGAAAAGGATTGATATATCCAACAACAACTTCCATGGTGAGCTTCCTGATCTGCCAAAGATTTCAGGCTTGATATCTTTCCTTGCTCAAAACAATCAACTTGATGGGCAAATACCAGATTTTGATTTCTCCAATCTGAAGGTGTTCAATGTCTCCAACAACAACTTCAGTGGTCCAATTCCTGATGTCAAAGGCCAACTCACAAAAGACAGCTTTTCAGGTAATCCTAAGCTATGTGGAAAACCACTACCAAATACCTGCCCACCTGTCCCAACATCTATAATGCCAAAGAAGAAATCAAACAAGTCCTCATCTAAAAAGCTTCTCATCTTCTCAGGCTACATAATACTTGGCCTGGTTTTTGTGTGCTTCTTTGTGTATAAATTTATCAGCAAAAAGAGGACCAGAGAATATGAGGAAAAGGGTGGAAATGAAAAGATTGCAACAGCTGATACTGCTAGCACTGTGCCTAGCACTATTACTTCTAGTGAGTTCAACGCTGATGGTGTGCCTAAGACAGCAGAGTACTCATTAACCTCTGTTGAAACTGGAATGGTTCCACCGCTTGTAGTTCTCACAAGTCCATTGCTGATGGGGTTAAGTTCTGAGGAGTTGCTCCGAGCTCCAGCTGAATTGCTTGCAAGAGGAAAGAATGGAAGCCTCTACAAAGTCATGCTTGATGATGGGGTTAACTTGGTTGTGAAGAGGATTAGGAATTGTGGGATCTCGAGCGAAGATTTCAAGACTAGGATGAAAAAGATCGATCAAGCTAAGTGTCGAAATGTCTTGCCAGCAGTTGCATTCTATTGTTCCAGACAAGAGAAGCTCTTGGTTTATGAATATCAACCGAATGGCAATCTCTTTAACCTTCTTCATGGTAAGCTTGAATCTTGATTATATTAATTTTTGCTACAAATACATATATTTTAGAATTTGAGTAGATCTAATTTACCAATGAGATACAGAAATGATTAACTGAAACACACAGGATTTTCACTGTAAAAAGAAAGTCAATGCAACATAAAATTACTAAAGCTCAAAAAGAAAGGATGAAACTTAGAATTTATTTAGACTCCCAAACTCAATGTTCAGATGATTTGAAGGCCTAGCTAAGTAGGCTTGTAGTACAGAACATACAACAAAAAACTACATATCGAATCCATGGTTGGATTAGTAGCAAGTCAGCAACAATATTTTGTTCTTTTTTTTTCTTCCTCAAACCTTGATGCATTATGGTATGACAGAAAAAGGTAGTGGATATAAGCTTGTTGACATGAAAGTTCCTAAAGTAGCATTACTGATTATTTGTATGCTTCGTTTTTCGGGTCACAGGATCTTCAAATGGCCAAATATTTGACTGGGGAAGCAGACTAAATGTTGCAGACATCATTGCCGAGTCACTGGCGTTCATGCACCAGGAGCTACGTGAAGATGGCATTGCCCATGGCAACCTCAAGTCCATGAACATTTTGTTCAACATGACCATGAAGCCCTGCATCAGTGAATATGGGGTAATGGAGACTGAAAATCAAGACCAGTCATTCCTTTCTCCAAACAATGGAATTGAAAGTTCTAATGCAGGCCATGCATATAGCACATTCAAGGATGATGTTTATGGTTTTGGTGTGATTCTTCTTGAGCTTTTGACTGGGAAGCTGGTCCAGCAAAATGGGTTTGATTTGCCTAGGTGGGTGCACTCGGTGATTAAAGAGGAGTGGACTCTTGAAGTTTTTGACAAGGCCTTGATCCAAGAAGGTGCAAGTGAAGAAAGGATGGTGAACTTGTTGAAGGTAGCATTGCAGTGCATAAATCCCTCATCAAATGATAGGCCAAGTATGAGTCGAGTTTCGATGAGGCTAAAGTCTATAAAAGAGGAGGTAGAGAGATCTATATCTTCTGACCCATGAAAAGAAGAAAAGAAAAAAACACTTCATTATTAAGTTGCATCTCTTGTTGGAGGAATTTGATTCAAAATCCTATCTTTCTATGCAGAAAAATTCTGTGCTTCAGCATTAATGGTATATGGTTGTATTTTGTTTTTGGGTTATCCTATATCCTATGTCCTAAAATGTTCAATTTTGCTTTAAGGAGCTGCATATCCTGAGACTGCTATGTTCATGTCATGCGGTATGAGTGATCTTACATGTAAATTGTGATTGGAAAACCTTATTCGTGACAATGGACCCGTCACCCGTGGTTAAGGAACAAGTTGATGCAATATATGACCGTGTAATTCTTCATCAAATTTTCAGAGACTGCTGCTATCCTCTTCGTAAGTGTCACTGCAGAAGGTAAAACAAGAAGCACTATTTGACAAATGACAATTAAGAAAAGACATCTTATTTTAAATTAAATTATCACTTTCTCAACAAGAACATGGCCTTGTTGGTTTAGTCATACTCATAGCATTTGCTTTCAAAATAAACAAAATGGACTGATTCGATATCCACAGGGAGTCCAAAAACGTCTGAAAATGTGTGTATAATTATGCAATTGGGCCACTCCTATAGTCATGGATGACCAAAAACAGTGAACATAAAGAAATTAAAAAGAATAAAACTTGTCACGGAGGATGAATGATTTTGACATGGATGAAAGGTTGGCCATGGTTTTGAACATTATCATCATAATGCACAACAAAACTCTCTGACTGGTTTGCTGGTTAGTTATCAACTAACATCAGGCAGAATTGTCAAACCCTTAGAGAAATACCAAAAAACATGATTAGTTATAATCACCTGTGTTTAGTGGGTGCAATTATGGATACGATTTGGTGCTATACGTGCAAGGAAAAGCAAATGTGACCCTACCATCTGCTTTTGTCCACCCCTTTGCGATTTCTTTTTCTGTCATCAGATCCAAAGCTTGTTTGGTTTGGTCACTCAGTCTGGCTGAGACCCAAAATACAGTAGGGTAGGTTGGGAGATTTGCAATGGACACATAACTTTCTACCAATTCTGCCACTTACCCACTTGACCATTAATCTGGAAAATTGCCAGGATTGATGGGAAATTGCCTGATTAGCAGGGAGTGAGCATAGGATATATCATCATTGAAAGATGATCATTTTGTTTACTTGTTTTGATGAAAAATAAGTCACACTGACCACTTTGGACAATCAAAACTGGGTGGTGGCCCTCCTCCAGCTTTTGTATTTTTAATTAGATTTGTGACATACGTCTAATCCCACATAACTTAGTTTTTTAGGCTTGTCTGGTTTGGTACACTACATTTATAGTTGATGACAAAAGCTGTGATTGTGATCTCTCATCACCTCAGCAATGTGTGCCTTCTGCAAAACTGCTTGCTCTGGGCCCATTAAAATAGTTCAAATTGGAGGGTCTTTTTGTTATTGCAATGGGCTCAAAAGAACTCCCCTTGGCCTTCTCTCACTTCTCCAGTCTCCACAGTTCGCAGTTGTTTCCTCCAGTCTATAAGCTACCCTTACCCTTCTGTATATATCAAAGCACAAACAGAATTAAAAATCTTTCTTCTGCTACTTCTTCTGTGGTGCAGAAAGAATACAAACCGGACGGTCTCCTCCAATTCTAGCTATGGTTCCATTCGTACCCTCCATATCTAAAGGTAGGTCCTTTGCAATTTTACCAGCTACATGATTCTTCAAGAACCCATTTTTAATATCTCAATTTTCCACGAGGAAAATCTTTTTGTTCACATATATGAGTACTTAATCTGATTAGGTTTCTCACCTTAGCATTACATTCTTAATTCTGCATTTTAGCTTGCTCACCCTTTCTTCTGTTGTATTCTCAAAGCAAGTTTAGAGTGTCTTGTAAAATTGTGCACTTTGTTGAGGAATTTTAGTGTCTTAATCTGAGAAAACCTGGTAAAAATAGTTGCTTTTGAGCAATACCCATCTCCTAAAATGTCTAGAATTCTCTGTGGGTTGAACCAGAAAGATAGTAATTTGGTATACCCACCACCTTCCTCATTTTCAGTTCCTTCTGTTAGCGTTAACAATGGACAGGAATTATCCCCGTCATCGTCATCATCTTCATCATCATCATCATCTCTTAGCAATATCAGTCCAGTACTTCTTTTGGTTATAGTAATTCTAGCTGTTATCTTTTTCATCTCTGGCCTTGTTCATTTGCTTGTAAGATTTCTCATAAAGAGGTCATCTTCCTCAATCTTTCAATCCAATAGATACCCAGAAACCTCTGGGTCTCGTGCTATTCAAAGGCAGCTTCAACAGCTCTTTCGGTTACATGACGCGGGCCTAGATCAAACTGCGATAGATTCTCTACCTGTGTTCTACTGCAAAGACATTATTGGTTCAAAAGAGCCTTTTGATTGTGCTGTTTGTCTGTGTGAATTTTCTGACCAGGACAAGCTGAGATTGCTCCCTAACTGTGGTCATGCTTTTCACATTGATTGTATTGACACTTGGCTCCTCTCAAATTCAACATGCCCCCTTTGTAGAGGGACCCTTTTGAGCTCTGGGTTTTTCTTGGAAAATCCAGTGTTCAATTTTGATGATGCTAGGGAAATGTCAAATAGGTTCGTTAGTGAGGGAGATAACATGTGTTCAAGTGGTCAGAAACATTTAACCATGGAGGAAGCTGCTGGTGAAAAGAGGGTCTTTTCTGTAAGACTTGGAAAGTTCAGAAGCTTAAATGAAGGAGTAGAAAGTGGAGGGAGAGTGGGAGAAACCAGTAGCTGTAATTTGGATGCTAGGAGATGTTACTCAATGGGTACATATCAATATGTGGTTGGTGACTCAAATCTGCAAGTGGCCTTGTCCCATGATTGTGGTGGAGATAGTGATGCCAAGCTTGTCAAAGAGGAAGTTCATAATGGGAACTTCACAGTTAATGGGAATCTGGAGGGGAAGAAAATCAGTGGCCGGCATAAGGGTGAGAGCTTCTCTGTTTCAAAGATCTGGCTTTGGTCCTCGAAAAACCGATTCCCAGGTTCTTCGAATGCTCATACTGGTGTACCTCCTTTTAGATTAAGTTCTCCAATCAGATGAAACATGAGCTGTATAATTAGTGTATGTTATGTATGACTGAAAATTAAGCTTAGAAGTTATGCCTTTTACTTTCTTTTTCATTGTACACACGGATGCTTAATTACTTGTAAGTTCAATTTAGCAAGAGCTATGTCCAGCAATGTCCAGACCAGATAAAGAAAATGGGAATTATGATCTAAAAACTAAACCCACATAAGCGTTTCTTTTTGAAAGCAAGAGCCGTTTACTTTGGGTTCTTCATAAGCAAGAAACATGCAGATCAAAGTATCAAACACAACAAGGGACAAATAATCAGAGCCTTTGACTACTTTCCTTCATTATGCAGAAATCTCATGGTGATGAACAAAGCACTTTTTCAAAAGATCAAGAGAAGCAAACTGGCCGAAGATGGCAGCAAAATAGCTTTTTGGGAAACAATAATGGGCTCACCATATATGATTCAAATTTGGGTTTGGGCTAAAGGTACTTGCTTTTAGTTTGTTTGGGCCTCTCATAGCACCAAAACAAAAGATGACCTTGGACTTGGAAACCCAGTTGGCTTTTAGGTTCCTCGCCATAAACGGGTCGTCGTTTTCTTTTCTTCCTCCCTCTCCTTCTCCTTTCCTCTTCCTTTTTCACTCTATTTTCTCCTTCACAAACAGTGTCTCAGTCTGACAGTCTCTCTCTCTCTGAAAATGGCGCTGGCAGAGAGACCGACTGTCCGAGTCTCGAACATTCCCCAAACAGTGACAGCCAAAGAGCTCCTAAGCTTCCTCCAGTCAAAACTCGGGCCTGACTCAGTCTTCGCCGTCGAAATCATCAGCGATCACAAGAACTGGAAGTCACGAGGCTTCGGTCGCGTCCAATTCACGACCCTTGAGGCCAAATCAGAAGCATACTCTCTTTCCCTTCAGAACGGCCTCGTCTTCAAGTCAGAAAGCCTCAGACTTTCCGAGACCTACGACGACATCATCCAACGGCCGGTGGACCCAAAACGCCGACTGAACGGCACCGTTTTGCATGCGGGTTTTATGGTAAAGGGCGACTGCATGAGCATGTTGGAGTCTTGGGAGGGCGTGAGAGCTTGGGTCATGCCCGAGAGGAAGCGGGTCGAGTTCTGGGTCTGGCTGAGAGACGAGTGTTACAAACTGGAGATTGCATTTGAGAATATTATAGAGTCGTTCGGGTGCCGTTTGGGTGGAGAGAAAGTGAATGCCCTTCTCTTGAAGGTAACTGTTTCTTCCTCTCTCCCTCTCTCTCTCTCTCTTCTGGGTTTGTAGAATTCTTAAGGAATGTGAATGTGATTCCTGCTGTTTGTTTCTTTTGGGTTTTTTTGTTTACAATGAGAGAAAGTTGAAGTCTTTAGTTTTTTGTTGTTGTTGTTGTTGTTGTTGTTGTTGCAAGATTGCTGCTTTTGTATGGTTTGTTTAAGAGTTACTGGTATTAGTGTGATTCGGATAATATGTAAACACAAAGCATTTTGAATTTCTCAGCTCAAGTTTGGTCCGAGGATCTTTCGTAAAATTTCTGGACCTAATGTAGCTGCCAGATTTAGCACTGATCGGTATCACGTATGCAAGGATGATTTCGATTTCCTCTGGGTACGAACTACCGATTTTTCGGATATGAAATCTATCGG
Source organism: Prunus dulcis (assembly GCF_902201215.1). Lineage (NCBI taxonomy): Eukaryota > Viridiplantae > Streptophyta > Magnoliopsida > Rosales > Rosaceae > Prunus > Prunus dulcis. Next base: position 14,521,851 of record NC_047654.1, on the reverse strand, counting down.
GTATTCTACTTCATTCTGTTGGGAGATTGAGGAGGAGTTTTCTGTCTCAGATGTATTTGAATGCTTCCCATACTATAAAGATAATGATGTGGTGGATCTCATTTTAGATAATGGTGAAAAATACTGTTCGCCATCTGAGACAGTTCCACTTGTGAAGTGCAGATCAGATTCAAAGTTACCATATGAGATCCTTTTCCAGCTCAATGCACTTGTTCATTCCCAAAAGATTAGTCTTGCAGCAACAGACTCTGATCTGATTGAGTTCCTTAGTGGTTTAAGCGTCGACACTACTAATGTGCTTCTTGAGAAGCTGCACAAGCGCAAGACCACTTGTTATGACCCTCTATCATTCTTAAAGATGCAATTACATGTCTTAGAAAGAAACCATAAGAGTCGTCCCTCACCCTATAAAAGATTAATGGAACATAATGTAATGAGTTGTCATAGAGTCTTAATTACCCCATCAAAGATTTGTTGCTTAGGTCCTGAGCTTGAAAAATCAAACTATGTTGTAAAGAATTTTGCAGCCTATGCTTCAGATTTTATGAGAGTTACATTTGTTGATGAAGATTGGAGTAAGCTTCCTGCAAATGCTATATCCACAAGTATTCAGCAAGGTATTTTTGCAAAACCCCATAGAACTGGAATATATCATCGGATGTTGTCTATTCTTCGAGATGGGATTGTTATAGGAGAAAAAAGATTTGAGTTTCTGGCTTTCTCGGCTAGTCAACTTCGATCAAGTTCTGTTTGGATGTTTTCTTCTAATGACAATGTAAAAGCAGAAGATATTAGAGAATGGATGGGCTGCTTCAGCAAGATCCGCAGTATATCTAAATGTGCAGCTAGGATGGGTCAACTGTTCAGTTCTTCTACCCAAACTCTTGTTGTTCCTGCACAAGATGTAGAGATTATTCCTGATGTTGAGACTTCTTCGGATGGCGTAACTTACTGCTTCTCAGATGGTATTGGAAAGATTTCTCTATCTTTTGCCAGGAAAGTTGCTCAGAAGTGTGGTTTGGATCAAACTCCTTCAGCATTTCAGATTCGATATGGTGGATATAAAGGGGTGATAGCTGTTGACTGTAGATCCTTTCGGAAGCTATCTTTGCGCAGCAGTATGCTCAAATTTGAATCAAAAAATAGAATGCTTAATGTCACCAAATGGAGTGATGCCATGCCCTGCTATCTGAATCGAGAGATTATTTCCCTCTTGTCTACCTTAGGGGTAAAGGATGAAACATTTGAGGCATTGCAAGACGAACAATTGCGTCTTCTGGGGAAAATGCGGACAGAAAGAGGCGCGGCATTGAATGTCTTAGAGAGATTGAACGGGGCTGATTCCAAAAATACTCTTGTAAAGATGTTACTTCATGGTTATGAGCCAAATGTGGAACCTTACCTCTCAATGATGCTTCAAGCATATTATGAGAACCACTTGTCTGATTTAAAAAGTAGATGCCGAATATTTGTCCCAAAAGGCCGGGTCCTGGTTGGGTGCTTGGATGAAACTGGAAATCTAGATTATGGTCAAGTTTATGTTCGAATAACCATGACAAAAGCAGAGCAAGAAATGGGGGATCAGAGTTTCTTCCAGAAGGTGGATGAGACAACATTTATAGTAACAGGGAAGGTGGTTGTCACAAAAAATCCTTGTCTTCACCCAGGAGACGTCAGGGTACTTGACGCTGTCTATGATGTGGTACTCGAGGAGAAGAATATGGTGGATTGCCTTATATTTCCCCAAAAAGGAGAAAGGTATACATAACACTATTAATGCATTTGTTTCACCTTGAAGATTATCGATTATTGTTTCACTAATTATGGTATGCTTGTGACCTAATTATTGCTTTTGTTTTCCTTTCCATGTATAATTCACTCTTTCTAATTTTATCCAATGTATCAAATATCATGTGGACAAGAGGTGGAAGACACGAAAATATCGACATCGGTGATATTCTGAGAGAAATGATGGAAACTATTAAGGAAAGCACAAATTTTTTGAGATGTTTATTCAATCGATTATCTATTATATTTGACTAAAAACTCAGTTTGAACTTATGTGAATAATTGGATTATATTGTTTAGGAGGAATGCAGTATGCCTGGACAGACATTATTGTCTGCAAACGATTAAGTAGTCATTGAAATCTAACTGAATATAACAGTTTGGAATACCTGTATGGTACATTACACAATTAACTTAGTACCACATAGAGTTCTTCAAATGCTTAATCGTACATGTATCACAACTCATGCATTGAAAAGTGTATAAAATTACGTAATGCAATCAATTCCTGGCCAATCAAATAATCATTCATAGTTTTTATGATACAAATTGCTTATTTACGAACTAGTAATATTTATATGCTAAGTAATTACAACAATATCGAAAAATAAGTAACACCGGAGAAGAGTAAGCATTTTAACAGTCATTTATTTATAGCACATGCATATAACTTTTAGCTGCAAGTTTCCTTTTTAGTTATCAAGTATAATAAATAGCTTTGCAAACAAAAAACAGGTTAGTCAGAGTGGCCGTTGCCTCCTTGGATGGCCTGGGGTTCGAACCCCCAGCCCCTCAAGTAAGCCCATTTTTATGTGCATCTGCTGGTGCACACAGCAGGCATGCACAATGTTGCTGCAATGCTTGCAGCAGGTTATTACTCCAAAAACCAAAATTATCATATTAACACTAATATACCATCTCTGGTAGATAAAGAAATTGTCAGCAAAATATCGAGATACCTTCAATATTTTAGACATAAATTTTATCCAGATATGTTAAGGTATTAAAAATTTAAGGTGGCCGAATAGTTGTAAATATCTTTTATTAAACATTTGTGCACATTTCCAGATATTTAATTTAATATGGAAATATTAGTACACAATTATCTTCATTCCATTCGTCACTGTCTTCCTCATCATTATTAGGTGAAACACAGCATCTGATTCTGAGAAATGGTTAGCTTATTTGATTTTATATTTTTTATGTGTAAGTGGAAGTGAAGTTCCTGGGTAAGCTGGTCTTTGGGTAATGCATCAGGAGAACTGGGCTTTAGGATAAAACGACATATATGTGTTTGATCTGGTTCTTTCTGGCAGATTAGTCTTACATTTATACTTTCATGCTTTCATTCAATCTGTGTAACTTCCTAAGATTGTGTGATTCCTCAGCTCAAATCAATTGAACTGGATGTTGTTAAAGCAATATATTGTAAAATGGTCCATAGTGTTTAACTATATAGTAAATGTGGTTGGGAAACTTTTCGCAGGCCTCATCCAAATGAATGCTCTGGGGGTGATCTTGATGGGGACTTGTTTTTCATAAGTTGGGATAAAGATCTGGTCCCTTCTCATACTGTACCTCCCATGGACTACTCTGCACGGAGACCTCGTATAATGGATCACACTGTGACCTTAGAGGTAAATTCCAAAATTGAGTAAACAGTCTCCATATGGCATTGAATATGAACTTCAAAATACATTGCCAATCTAATTGTCGTTTCTGTCTAACCATTCTTGAATATGCAGGAAATTCAAAAGTTTTTTGTTGATTACATGATAAATGATAATTTGGGTGCCATCTCTACTGCACATCTAGTTCACGCTGACCATGAACCAGACAAAGCTTTGAATCCAAAATGCCTGCAGTTGGCAGACCTGCACTCCATGGCCGTCGACTTTGCAAAAACTGGTGCACCTGCCGAAATGTCCCGGACCTTAAAACCTAAAGAATTTCCAGATTTCATGGAACGGGTGGACAAACCCATGTACATCTCAAATGGGGCACTAGGAAAACTCTACCGTGCAGTCGTTGGCTCAGTGTTGCAAGAAAAAACAAACTTGGTTTGGTCAGAGCAGATTGCTGAAGCAGCTTACGATCAGGACCTTGAAGTGGATGGTCTGGAGTCGGTTCTTGAAGTTGCAAAAGGTCATAGAGACATGTACATAGAGAAGATGAGGACGATGATGAACTATTATGGGGCAGTGACCGAGGATGAAATACTGACAGGTAATCTGCGAAATCGTGCAGCATATCTGCAACGCGATAACAGGAGATATGGAGATATGAAGGATCGGATATCACTGTCACTCAAGAACCTACAAAAAGAAGCAAAAGGATTGTTTGAAAGCAGCTGCCCAGTTAGTGAGCATCAGAGAATGGCCTCAGCATGGTATCATGTCACTTATCATCCATTGTATTTCCAACAAGACATGAATTGCTTGAGCTTTCCATGGATTGTAGGTGATATTTTACTCAACATAAAAGCTTTGAATAATCCAAGAAAGGACATATAGACACGTATAGAGCAGAGCACCATGTACTTAAACAGGGTTTTTCTGTGGTTATAGGTGCGCCATCTAGCGGCTTATGTTGTACGTGTATGTGTTTGTACCATTTTAGTCTAGTTTCTCCCGTCATTATTAGTAATAGTAGGTGTCCTGTAACCATATAAACTTTTTCATTTTCAAATATGGATCAATGCGAAGGGTAGTCGGGATATGCATCAACGGCTTAGAGTCGCCTATAGTTGCCAATATATATCTAAGCCGCCTATAGTTGCCAATATATTAAGCAATTGTTTCCTTGTTTACAAGACTAGAATAATCCTAGGTCTCACTACAAGGGTCCCAAAATTATTAAATAATTTCACTGCAATCTAGTTTACAATTAGTTTTAATTGTTTAAGAAAACGACATTACAAGTTACAACTACATCCCAGCCAAAATTTGTCTTGTAATAAAATTGCAAGCAAATAATAAATAAGTAAATTTATTAATCACTAGTCCATACTCCATACTGAAGAAACATACACGCATGCTTATCCTCATCCTCATTCAATCATCATCATTGGTCCATTATCTTCTTAGTATTTGACAATTTGTACACCCACCAACCACCATCAAAAACAAAATTAAAACAATAAAAAATTATCTAAATTACTACAACCACATTATCGAAAACCAAACAAAAATAAATAAATAAAGTAAAACTGACGGCGCCACGTCATACGTCTCGGTCAACCTTCCACCATCCAGCCAGCTCATTGAGTGGCCATTCCAGCAATCAAATGCTCACAACACCTCCAGGCGCATTCTCACTCACCCGTACACCGCCACGTCTTTACTTGATTCTGGTAACCCGGACCTGACCGGAGGAAGCGAGGCGAACCGGGTCGAGAAATCGCGAAATCCGCCGTCTTCGTCGTCTTCGTCCTCCTTGCCTTCGTCGAAGTTCAGAGCATAACTCAACGGGTCGTATTGGAATTTCCCGTGGTGCCGCCCAGCACCGGAGCTGCCGCCACCTCCGCTTCTATTCCGGTTGAATCGGCGAATGAAAGTCTTCCACCTTGGGCCGGCGACGATTTCGGACCACTCTCGAAGCTTGTAGAAGGCTTTGAAGCCTCGGGACCACCAGCGGTCGTTGTTTTGGTTCGCTCGCATCCGCTCCCACCAGGCCGACGACGCCGGGATACAGAAGCAGCAGCGCGAACTGGTTCTTCCGTGGCCTATTGACTCCAAGTCAACGTCTTCCATGGCCATATGGACTTGTACAGACGACAAGAGGAAAAGAGAGAGAGGAGGCTGAGGAAAACCCCCAATTGAGCAATTGCGTCTCTCTCTGTAAAACGGTGTGCGTGTGTGTTTTATAAAGATGGTAAGAGAAGAAATGGAAGTTTGTAACGGAAACATATCAAGTGACCGGCAATTGGCGGTGACCCTTCTGACTATCTGTATCGAGAACGACTTGTCGTTTTTTATTGGTTCCGGTTTTGCCTTATAATTGAGAAAATGGAAAGAAAAAAAATTCCCAAAATTAGAGGCAGCGTTTGGGAATTAGGCCGTTGTAACTTGTAGGTGACGTTTGGTCTGGTGTGTGGGGGGGCCCAGTGGGGCCCAATGCTTAGGTGGGGTCGATCAGAAACCGAATGGATGGTGATTAAGGAATCAACGCCAGCGCCGATCTCGCCTAATCACTCCACCATTATATCTACATTATTGTTCCCTTCTTCTCTCTCTTTTTTTTTAAAAAAATTTAATAAGTTTTTTAATTGGAGTTGAACTTGTTTGAGAAGTTTTACACTGGCACCTACCACATTGATTGAGATTTATGTTTTTCTACAAGGAGGAGAATATTTTCCTCGTCTTAGGAGGACCAATGCAATCACATTGACCCCACACCCCAAAACTGAAAATGACATCACTCAAGCTTCCTAACCTAATATTAATCTTCCGAAAAAAGAAAAAAGGAAAGAAAAGAACTAAGACCAAACCAGTGTTGACATTTTGCAAATAAGCTACAAAGAGAAGGAAACAAAAAGCCAGTAAGGGTCAAAGGCATCAGTAGAAAGAAAGAGTTTGAAGAAGAATTGCTGCATGGCATATGGCCAGACTCCTCACCAGTCAACATTGGTCAAGAAAAGCTCAAACCAAGTTGATCTTAGCTCATCTGTGTCCAATATATTCGGGTCCCAGATAGTGGATCAAGTAATACAAGGTCAGAACAAGTGCATTTCCATTACAAGTTAGCATTTTCTGCTTTCTAACAACCCATTTTTTCTCAAGTTCAGAAATTGTAAAATGCAGATTCAGTTATGCCAAAGAAAATGGCAACACATAACAAGGAAGAATATAACATCCGTGAGTATTAAAGAATCAGTACGGTTTTCATTTCCCGCATCTTCTCTAGATATAAAACACCAACATTTCAAACGGAATGAAGGAGAGGTAGGTAATCAATCCCAGTAAACAAATCTCAAACAAAGCTGACTACCTGTTATATATGATCATAACATATGGTAAAGAGGAAACAAATAGCACAATTTATAAGCATCTGAGATAAGAAACACCCTTTCCTGGATCAAGCAATCACACAAACGAAATTAACAGTACCATAATATTGTAAGGGACAAGGGCACCTAAAACACACACACTGTTAAAACCATTTTAACAAACAGCAGAACAAAGCACATACTGTTACTGCTACTAAACTCAATTCCACAACTAGGAGCTTAATACTATTAAGTCTAATATCTTCTGACAGCTGATATTGAGCGAGCTGTGCTTACATTGCAAGAGCTCCGCCAACTTGACCTCCATGAACACCCCAGAAATAGCTTCCAGCATCATCCGACTTCCCTACATCAATAGCAATAGCGCCAAAGATTGCTCTGAAAGCCCCACAAACCACCAAAGGGGTGGTAGAATTAGTCTTGGGAGAGACTCTAACCACCTTATGCAACCCCAAGCGCAACCCGTCAGCGGCACAGGAAGATTCTACTTTGGATAGCTCTGAAACACGACGGTTCAATTCTTTTGCAGAAATCTCAAGGTCTTTTTCAAGCAGTCGTAGAGAGGCTGATGTTTCTATGACATTGGCGCCCAAAATGCTCAGAGCCCTGTTATTCTCCTCAGAGAAGGAGGCATGGGTCATGGAACGGCGAAGGAGCCCAGTTTTTTGGAAATTATAGCTGAAAAACATAGAAAGAGAGTCCATTTCTTCAGTGTCACACAAACACTAACAAACACACACACACACACACACACACACACAATCAAACATATACAAACACATGGAAATGCAATCAAGTTTGATCATGAAAGCTATTGGTTTGGTTTCAATGCAGTGAGTATTCGTCAATATTGTCCAAAAGTAACCATCAATGATTGAGAAATCCAAACTATGTGTACATGTTTAGTCACGCAGGGTGAGATAACAGTGCTAAGTTTTCCTTTCTTTTTCCTAAACTTTCTCAGAAACCAGAGTCAATGATCCAGAATCGAAACACAAAAATGAAGGGTGGAACAGACAGGAACTTTACCCAATTTGCTTCTGAAGGGTTGCGAGGGCTGTTTCAAATGGCGATGAGCGGACGGAGATCTGCGCACGTTGATCATTGGTCGCGATACCCTGCACAAAACCACTCGCGTAAACTATACAATGAAAGCAAAGCAAATTCAGAGGAAAAAGAAGAATTTTGAAACAGACAAACTATTTCATTTTCTAGGTATTTTCTCGGGTAACAAACAGAGGTCTAAGGTTTAGATGCAGACCTGAATATGAGGAACGATTGCGAAGACGAAAATGGTGAACAGAGCGAAACAACGACGAGCCATTTTTACTTTTCTACGGTCTTTCCTTTTGGTGTGAGAATTGGAGTGTGACGCTGCAAAGTAAAAAACCCAGCAGATATGGACTTATCCTTTCCTTTGGGATTTCGATGGAGATGACCACAAGTCAATTTTTTTCCCTTTTTTTTAAAAAAAATTTAGTAATCTAACAGTATAAAATAAAGTTTTATCATGAGGGGTTGTACCTTGAGGATTAAGTATCTTAAATTAATTTTAATACTATTAAAATGCTAACATCTCATACAAATCAAATTTTGGGAATTTTGGTTGGCATTGAGATAGCAAGGAGTATGAGAACAGAGAAAATTGCAGTAAGAACTAATGATTTCATGAAAGAATTAAGTATCACGTAACTACAAAGCCAGTTCAAATTTACATACCAATGATGCCCTTGTATCTCTTAAACTAGCCATGATAAAAAGAAAATATTTAACCTGTGAACTAAGAAGGTAAATCCCCTCGGATCCATGGCACTAACACATAAACTGCTAGACATTAACCATTGACATCACCAGATCCACAGTAATCGCTTGTGATTGTCTTCCTCTCCGGGAAGAAAATAACCAGAGCAGCATCATGTCTGGCTTTCCACCATGCAAAAAATAAGTTAGTATGAAAACTCCAAGAGTTAATCTTTGATTGCTTTTTGTATACTTGTATCATCAGAAGAAAAACATCCATCCAAGCTAGCGACACTGATGTGCTCCTCTACCCTACGCACGGTTCACATGATATTCTCGAAAGGAGCTTGAATTTCCCAATTACACCTTGGCTTGAGACTTGAATCAGCCGCCAGGCCTTTAAGTAATGTGATGACATCCACCGTATCATCTAGGTAGTACCTAGCTTTACTGGGTTTTTGGCCAACAGTGCATGCAAAGATCTCAGGAGCTACAGGTTGAGATGGATTATATGATGTGCTTGATATGCTTTCAAACATGTCCTCATCTGATCTATCATCCCCAATGCACAACACAAAATCGGGCGCGTTCCCTTTACTGATCATCATGGAAAGAACTTTCTGTGCAACTAATCCTTTAGTAACTCCCTGCAGTGTGAATAAGCCAAATGACATCCCTTAGGCCACAAGAAGAATACAGAATCGCAAAATAGAGGGAAGAAGCAGGAGAACATAAATACCTGTGGTTTTACTTCGACAATATGTTGGCCCCTTTTAACAACTACAGGCTCATTGGCGAGGACATTTTCAAGATGATCCAACATCTCCATGGCCTGGCACGATCCAAAATCAGGATCAGCATCTAGATGGTGCCATACCAAGGCACTCTCCTTGGTCTCTATGTAGGAGCCATCAGTTGCCTCTGTATACAACTTCATCACAGGTTCTGCAATTTGCTTCCATTCGAAATCTATGGCTGAGGAACTGGTTTCCCAACTGGACGTGCTACTCCATCTATGAGAAAATAAAAGTAATGTGGAATAATAAAAAAAAGTATAGAACTTTACCTGGAAACAACTAATCTAACAAAGGACAATTCTTAAATAATTCTCTATAGTTTTGAAACTTAATTTATACATGTGAGAACTTACCTTATGAAGTATCCATGCTCTGCTGCTATACCTAGATTCTCACATTGAGCAAACCATTCACTGAGAGAGTTTTGACCCCTGCCGCTAACTATAAACACAGTGTTCTTGGGGTCGCTGCAAAGGTTCTTCAAAATAGAAATGACTTCAGGACTTGGGGTCTTAACAATAGAAGATTCAGGCACTATTGTTCCGTCATAATCCAAAAATATTGCCCTTCTATTTGTCCTCTTGTATGCAGAGAGGATATGGTCAATGGAAAGCTTCCTAAAACTTGGAGAAAGAGACAAGATTCTAAAATTCAGACCAAAACCAATTCCCCAACAACGTTTTCTGTAGTGATCTTTGCACGCTCGCTCCAGATCCTGCATAAAACTGCGGGACCAGTAAGCCACATCATGAGAGCTAACATACCGATAATGTTTCTCATGGCGCAATTGCTTTTCTAAAGCAGGCATTGTTATGGCCACATTGAGTGCATCAGCTACATCTTCAATATTCCACGGGTTCACCCTGATTGCTCCACTCAAAGATGGTGAGCAACCTATGAATTCTGAGACAACAAGTGTACTTGTACGAGGGGAATCAGAGGCAAATCCAATAGCTTTATCCATATTTGGAGTGCCCTGCCTACAAATGATGTACTTGTAAGGGACTAGGTTCATGCCATCCCTCACAGCATTAACAATGCAACATTCTGCCAAAGAATAATAGGCAGTCTTCTCATGAAAAGGAACGCTACGGTCAATCAAAACAACTGGTTCATAGCCTGGAAAACCAAAGACTTGATTTATCCTTCTGGTCGTTGAATATGTTTCCTTTTTAGCTTCCTGAACATCTTTCCCTGTGCTTCTTGCAGGATTTACAATTTGAACCAGGACTACCTTGCCCCTGAACTCCGGGTGCTGCTGCAAAAGCTGTTCCATGGCCAATAACTTCATACTGATCCCTTTAAATATGTCCATGTCATCAACACCAAGAATAATCTTTTTCCCTCTGAACTGTTCTTGAATCTCCTTGACCTTCACGGAAGACGAGGGGTGATTTAATGCAGATTCAAGTCGACCCATGTGTATCCCCACAGGCAGAATTTTAATGTACACTGTGCGGCCAAAATATTCAAGTCCAATGTATCCCCGCTTAGATTCATATTCCAGGCCAAGCATTCTACTGCAGCAAGATAGAAAGTGGCGAGCATAATCAAATGTATGAAAACCAATCAAATCCACATTTAGCAGTGCTCTCAGAATTTCATCTCTGACTGGCAGGGTCCTGTAGATTTCTGATGAGGGGAATGGACTATGAAGGAAAAACCCAAGCTTAACTCGTGTAAAACGCCTTCTCAAAAATGTTGGAAGAATCATAAGGTGATAGTCATGAACCCATACATAATCATTTTCAGGATTGATCACCTCCATAACTTTATCAGCATATATCTTGTTAGCAGAAACATATGCCTGCCAAAGTTGCCTGTCAAAACGATTGCTATGGTCCGGGCACATGGGCAGCATGTAGTGAAAGAGGGGCCACAAATACTGCTTACAAAACCCATGATAATACTTCTTTTGAAGCTCAAAAGGAAGAAATGTTGGCACGCAATTAAATTCCTCCAGCAGTTTCTGGGATACTTCTTCTTGTTCACTTGCTTCAATGTCAACCTTCAGAGACCCCACAAATATAACCACAGTACCAGATGAGAAACCATCTTTCAGTGGAAACAAAATTGCATCTTCGTCAAAACTGAAGCACCATTTCCCCGATTTTGTATCCTTCTGAGCATGTAGAGGGAGAAAATTTGCCACTATGATTTTCTTCTCACAGATCTCAGAAGGGGGAACATTTACACCTTCATTATTAACCCCATCACTATTTTTTGCATCAGGAATGACTCCCTGAAGAGTCATCACCTTCGTAAGGGCTCTAGGGGTCTGAGGGAAATTCAACATCTCCCCCGATGCCAACTCCAACAAACTTATGCAAGATCTTGAGAACATGATTACACCTTAGGCGTTCCTGTGCCAGGTTAATGGCTCGGAGTTCGAAATAATGTACAACCAAGAACCTTGTGCGAAGTAAGAACCTATAGGAATGGCAGGAAAAAAAGACAATTATAAGTTCCCTATGCAAAATAATGGCAAGCCATGAACCAGACATTTAATTAATTATCATGGAACAGAAATTTTAGTCATTGGTAAAGAAACTGATCCCTGTCCCTACTACACATCAGGCAATTGAGCATAGTATGGAGAACAAAAGAAATTCAAAAAGCACAGCAGATTGAACAGATTTCTAATCACAACACCATTTTTTCACAGTTATCAGTCCTTCAGTATAACAATTTCTATCTGATTTTCGCGAAAAGTACATTATTAACTTGCTCCGAGTACTACGATATTTTTCTACTACTGCTCATTTTAGAAAGAACAAAAATTTGCTGTTCTTTTGTTTTAATTTTCTGTCTTGGGTGAGAAGTTACATCTGCTTCTTCATGCTTATGGGCAAACTTGCAAAGATGATGACATGATTACAGTAATCAGAGGTAATAGAGCGATCAAAGCATACCTTATAACAATCTAAACCTACTGACACAGAAAAATAGAATCGAATTTCATACAATAAACACTAGTAAATAAAGGAAGATAAAAATTGTAACAAAAATGAAAGTTAATACCTCGCTATTAACTTGGGAGCAGATTCTGCTTCGTTAATTCTTATATTCTAAGCCATTTCTAAAATCTCCATTAGAATGATCTTCAAATTGATTTCTCAAAATTTCAATTCAACACCAGGTATATTCATGGAGCAATGATATGAAAGGAATTAATTCTCCAACTCAATAAAACTTGCAATTAATTTTTATCCCCAAAAATATCAACTTCAAACATGAGCTTATCTGTTCAGACCCAAAAACAAAAAAAAAAACAAAAAAAACAAAAAACAAAAAAACATGAGCTTATCTTATCTGCATAGACATAACGGACGCAAGGAATAATTTCCAATTAATGCAATGCATATCTGATCTGGCTATTCATGGGATTCGTCCTTATCTTTGATCATTATTGATATCCTCACGCAACAAACCAGAAGAGGTAAAATTAATATATATTTTTTAATTAAAAAAAAATCATTACTTATCACTGCAGCTTATTCTGTTCTCCAATCTTTGTAGCAAGCGCTCTGTTTTTCTCAGTTTAGTTATGTCACGAAGTTTCTTGATAATAATTCTCCTTAAAGACTCAAACTTTTATCGATTTAATATATACCATGCTATATAAACACACCCTTTCAGCACAAGATTTTATCTTTATCTAGATATAGTTTTCTATGCATATCCATGAGTACTTAGAGAGAAACAGAGAAGTTAACCTGAAATGAAGTCAGATTGATCCAACAACAAAGCTTCTACCGAAGCTATTTGATATCAGTACGGAGCAGATTTCCTGCGAAAATACCTTGCACATTTAGACATTCAACAAAACCCAAAAAAAAAGAGAGAGAGAGAGAGAACAGAAACGAAAGCTCTGTTTGGTTTCTGAGAAAGAAAATAATGAAAAGAGAAGAAACAGCTGTGTCATTTCACAGAAACTGAATCATAAAGTCAACCTCCAACAACCCAAAAAAGCGCAAGTATTGATTTCCCTTAAATTCTCAGCAACCCAGGAAAAAAAAAAAACCACAACACAGCTCAGAGCTGTGAACAAACTTACAGAGAGAGACAGGGGAAGAGAGAGAGAGAGTGCAGGGACAGAGGTGGATATGGATATAATGAAAGAAAGAATGTAAGACTCTGTTTGATATTTTTTATATGGGAAAGAGACCGAGAGGAGGAGGTGTGTGTTAGGTTGGAAACCGGTGAGATTTTTGAGTGTTTTTAATGGTTTCGAAACTGACCAATATAAAAAATATATATATGAAAGAAAGAAAGTGGAAAATGTCGGGAAAAGAATTTTGGATGGAGGCTCCGTTTTGGTTTAGTGTTTGTTCTTTTTTTTAAGAATAGTTTCGTTCAACAAAGGAAGCTCATGGAGTCTTGAGAGACAGATTATAGGCGTAGAAAGTCAAAAAAGAAGATATGTATGGAGAGAGAAAGAGATATAGAGAGAGAGGATTGCAACCTGGTTGGTCTTACGTTATAGTCCTGTGCCTTTCTTCTTTCACTGATGCACTTCCTTTTCAAGTTTATTTCATTCTTACCCTTGCTCTGCCTTATGTGATACATTTGAAAATTTGACACGTTATATCGTCTTTATCTGAGTTATAATAAATACTAGCCTCTCCGCACATGCGAGAGGTTTTTTTTTAAAAAAATTATTTTATTTTAAAAATAAAAAAAGTAATGGGTAGTTATGTTCTATAATATGCATTTTTTTAAATATTTTGAATATTTCATTATTCTCTGTCTTTTGCTTTATATATATATATTTTTTTATATATTTTTTTTGGTGTAAAGTGAGAAACCGTAATTTGTAATTCAGTCGACCAAACCCTCCACTAATCCTCATTACCAAACTAATAATAATAAAAAAACACCTAAAATAAAAAAATAGGGTTCACAAATTAGTTTACCAACTATTTCTGTAAGTAGAATGTTGATTCATTTTAACTTATTACCCACCTAGATAACTCGCTTGGCCTACAAAGTTTTATTTAAAGAAAAGTCCAATCTTGGGAAGACTAGTCTTAATTACAATGGCTTTTGTGGGTTAATTACCTAAAACCTAATTGTTTAGGTACCAAAAAGGCAGAGTTAAATATTTACATAAATAATGTTATCCTTCCAATAGTGTCCTTTGCATTACCAACTGGTGGTGGTGTTTTGTATTTAAATAAAGTTGACCATCCCTTCATACCATAAAAAGAAATCAAAGACGCCTGGTTTTTAAAAATAAGCCCCTGCATGAGGATAAACATAAGACTAGGCCCACAAATTTTGTGTTGGGTCAAAAAATTTTAATTGGATTGCTACGTGTATCGAAAAAGTGCCACAATTGTGGTCTCTATATTAATCCACAAGTGACCTTTCAATTGTCATATTCATCCTGCATTATTATATTATCACCAACAAAGAAATTGAAAATTCTTAGCCTTGAGGACCATGATGAGGCTCAAGGATTTCAACACAAGCAATTGCTTAAGAAACAATAAAATTCTAATGTTGGTAAAATCCTAAAAACACCCCATCTACCTATTGAAACACCAAAAAAAAAAAAAAAAAGTTATGTGGTGTTTTAAAAAACTACATAAAATAACAGAATGTTCATATCACGTCAACAACTTAACTGTTTTATTGAAGAAATTAACGATGTGAGATAACATGAGATACAAAATGCAAATATAAGAGAGAAAACAGCACATGGAGCGTATCAATAAATTGATGACAGAATAATTACTTATGTGTATGTTATTTATAATTAATATTTATAATATTTATAATGGATTAACCGTCAACAGTCACCGTAGATGAAATTTCATTTGGGAAATTGAGTAAAGAACCCTAAGAAGCAAAATGAGCTGTGAGCCAGCCAATGATTAACAGCTGTATAAAGCACCTCAAACGCGTAGATCAATTTGACTAGACAGGAAACAATCGAGAAGGAAAGATAATTAGAGGGTTTTTTCCTTTTTCGTTTATTTGGTTTGGATATTGATAATTGGAGTTTTAGTGGGCAACCACTTTTATTTTGGTGGGAGAACGGACAATGCACGCGGCTGCTCGACCACGTAATTCTCCTTTTGTCACGGTGTCACCCATCTGGATAAGATCAGTTATTTTTTTTAATTCACTCTTTTTACTGTTTCACTTTTGTTCCGTTATGCTTTCACACCTTCTCGCTTACCGCCATTTTGAATGGTGGGAAAATATCCACGCGCGGGTAAGTCGGTGCATCAGGCGTGGAAATTTCACATGGACGACACCGTATGGTTGTGGAAAATCATTTCTACTCGACACGCTGTGATACTCGTGACACCCAAAAAAACTTTGGCTAAATTAGAAGGGCAGTCCTCGTATTTAAATTTTTTTTCGCTTGGATCCCTATGACTGTTTTTTTTTTTTTTTTTTCAATGGAGCTCATGGGGTTGATTAGTAAAGATTGCAATTAAGGTTAAAATACAATTTTCATCTAGTAAAACATTATCCATGCTATTATTAAAACGTTATCCATGCAATTAACTATGGACTTGTTTGAGAGTGATTTTGGAAAGATCAGATCACTTATTGCAATAAGCATCTCTCACGTGTTTTTTCATAAAATTACTTTGAAACTAGATAAAAAATCATGCAAATTGTGTCATCAATATAATTTTTTAATATAATTTTTCATTGGGTTGTTTTTTTTACACTAAATTTAATATTCAATTTAAAATTATATTATATGCGCTTGCTTCATGGCATAAATTTCAAAGCCAAAAAGGGATCCACAATTGACATAGACTATAGAAAGAGCTACCAACAAACCAAGGACTATAGAGAGCGCTACCAACAAACCAAGCTTAGTCAATTATATGTGCAACTTAATTAACAAGACAAAATTATGTTCAAAATTCAAACTTAATTGGAGCTCAATCAAACCATACATGCATGTGCGTCTTGGACTTGGTTGTTGACAAATTCAAGTAGCTTTGGCCTTGCTTGGTTGATTAGTCTTCCTAAGTTTATACTTAGGTCAAACCCCATAATTAAGTTAATTCCTAATTGAATATGTTAATCAACACATGAAAACTTTCTAGACATGTTACGAAGTCATGTTGTTGACAAAAAAAAAAAAAAAGAGTAATCAGTAAAAGATAAATTATTTTTTAGTGTGATCCTAACATCATCATGCCGTGTTTAGAATTTATCCATTTTATATATTTATTAAAACTCTGCTTTAAAATAAATAAAAAGGGAGCTGATTTTCCCACTCCTTTTTTCTCCACTTACACTCCTTTTTATTTTTTTAATACTTTTTAATTAATTTTTTTCTTTATTGTTCTTTCTTTTTCCTATTTTACCCTTGATGACATGGCAAGTGAAATACCCACTTTGATGTTGATGTGTGAAAAAAAAATTACAGAATTCTTTAAAAATAATATTTTGAAACCAAAAAACATAATATCCAAACCCTAGCCACGCTCTTTCTCTTCTCCCTTACACACCCACCCTTCCGTGTTCTCTCTCCCCTGTTTCTCTCTTCCCCCCTCTTTCTTCAACAACAACCAAGCCCACCCCTTCTCATTTTCTCTCCCTCTTTTTCTCTCTTCCCCCCTCTTTCTTCAAAAACCATCCAGGTTTTTTTTAAAAGTTTTCGGGTTTGACTGTGGCTATCGGTGGGGCGATAAGGTCGTTTGTGGTTGGCTACGTTTGGGTAGCGATGGCTATCGGTGGGTGGGTGGCTGTGTGGGGTGCAACATGGGGGTGGGTTGAGAAAGCTTTAATTGGTTTAGCTGAATCACAGAGTGTAAAGCTCCTTAAAGTGAAAAGCTTCATACCCGAGCATTAGAAATTTCTCTTTGTTATCACTTAGTAGAAATGTTACAAGGAAGGACAACAAGTCAGTGACATTTGAGAATTTGGGGGAATAAAACATGATTTTGACTGATGTTGCTTTTGGAGATGAAATAGAGAAAGTTGGCTTTGGAGATGAAAAATAAAATTTTGGTTTTTGAATTTGCAGAGAGAGGAGTAGAGAAAAGGAGTCGAGGGAGACCGAGCCATTGATGTTGTTGGGGCTAGGGGGTAGTGCAGTGGTGGATGGTGAGGGTGGCAATGGGGTGGTGGGCCTGAGTGCAGAGATGGAAGGAGGAGGGGGCTGACGGAGAGAGGGGGGTTGTTGGGGCTAGGGAAAATATATATATTTTTTTTGTTTTGTAAAATTTTAAAGAATTCATCTATCCATTGAAAAATATATATATTAAAAATGAAGTGCAAGTGGAAAAAATAATAATATAAAAGTGAAATAAGATAAGGGTAGAATAGGAAAGAGAAAGAATAAAAGTGAATAAAAGTGAATAAAAAATATTAAAAAGTAAAAATGGAGTGTAAGTGGATAAAAGGGGAGTGGGAAAATCAGTTCCCAATAAAAATTATCCGTTCAGCAAAAAGTAGTAATTTTTATTTTATTACGTTGAAGCTTATCAAGTTTCAGCCTTGGATGAAAGGGTAACTTCATGTAGAATAAGAAGGCAGTGGCATGAGGATGTAATTAGGAGAAAGCAGAGGTCCACCCTGGAGTTGCGCAAATCAATGCGGATAAAATCTAGGAGACAAAGATCTTTTCAATACCACTCTCTCTCTCTCTCACACACACACAGAGCAAGTGAAGCTTTTTCCCTCATCCTATTTTATCCTATCCATTCCTGTTCCTATTTGGATTTGGACCCATTCCCACCAGCTTCCAGCACGGCATTTTTCTTCAATACCATTCCATTCCAGCATGCCAAACTTTTCCAACCCTATTTCTTCTTCCTCTTCTTCCTTCCTTCCTTCCTTCCTTCCTTCGATTTCTCATTCTCGTACGGGCTTTTCACACTCGGAGACCTATTCCTCCGTTTGGACGATTTACTTTGACATTTTATTTTCCACGTGGTGCACACTTGCTGCCTTGTGGTTGGTTCTACTTGGGGCCCACTTCACCCCCCAACTAAGATTTTTCCTCAGAGCCAGAGCCAGCCACCGACCGGCTTAATCTTACGTGGAATATTTTGGATTCAATTGTGTGGATGTATGTTTTTTTTTTTTTTTTTTAATAGAGAATTGTGTGGGTATGTGTTTATAATATATACAGGTGTACTACTAACTAATTGCGTGGTCCTTAACCATTCGCCTCTAACTTCTTTAATCTCATTAACTCATGTGGGGGAGGAGAAAAGCCAACTTTAATCCGTGAACTCAAGGATAATCACGGATAAATTTAGAATTTCAAAATGAGGTAGGTTACTTTACGGTGGGATGTTAGATTTTGGGTTAGGTTAAATCTTAAAATCTTTATATTGATAGGAAAATATCGCTAATGTGAGTTAGATCAATTAACAAAAGTTTGTCCCTCTAGCACTAGATTAAAGGCTTGTTTGAGAGTGCTTCTTCTTGAAGCGCTTATGTCAGTATCGCTTGTGCCAATAAAAGTGTTTTCTCAAAATATTATAATAAACATAGGAAATAAAAATTCACAGGATTTCAAAATAAAAATACGACTTAAAAAAGTTGTGAAATGTAAAGATAGTGATGGATTAATAGAAGTTTAAAGGTTTTGATACATTGATTCATAAGATTGAATAGGTCATTACAATGGACTCGGACTCCATGAGAGGAGAGAACATCCATCTCTTTTTTCATTTATTGACGCTGAGAATATTCAGATTAAGAAGCAAATATATTTATAAAAAAACACAACTATAAACAAATATTATCCGTAGCCGAAAAATAAAAGACGGAAAGGAAAGATAGATTATCTCCAAAATAAATTGAATAAAACAACTGTATTATTGTATTGTAATATGGGAGAAGGAAGAGGATGATGGGGCCCGCGTTATCTGGTGGTCCCGGTGGCCGAGGAGTGTCGTGTCGTGTCGTGTCGAAGGGGAGGGAAGTGAATGCGTGTGGAGAAAGGAGGAGTGGGGTGGGGGGGGGGGGGGTCCCTCTGCCTCGCAGTCCTTATCCGTTAAAAGACCGAAAAGTTGACAAACCCGTGGGTCCCACCGGAGCCCCAAGCCCCATGGTAACTTCCCTTTCCAATCCCAAATCTTATCCTCTCTTTCCGGCTGACGTTGCCAAACTCTGGACACCTTTCGTGCTGACGTTTTCCTCTTTATTTATTCCACGTTGTTAAAAAGAATAAGAAGAAAGTGGCATTTGGAGGTAATTAAAGAGATTAGAAAAATCAAACAAGACCAGCTCCAAGATAGGTATTGCTTCTCTTAACAACGTATCTCTTTATTTTCAGTAGCACTCTTTTTATTTTTATTTTTTTTATTTTTTGTTTTAAAGGACTAGATAGGAGAGAGACTAACTTTGGGGGGGGGGGTGGACTTTGTTGGCTCAAGCATTGGGCTAGACAAGTCAATGTGTTGGGCTAAATGACCCAACAGATTTTGACCTACATACAAGTTTGGGGACTTCTAATAAGTCTAGAAACAAGAACTCGAAAAAAGAAAAAGAAGAAAAAAAAAGCACGTGTGTTGACACGAACACGAGTTATTAAGATTTAAAGTGGCTCAAGATATTCAAGGTTTTGCCGTGTCAACCTTAGAATAGATCATTCGGGCATGGCACGACAAAATTGTTAAACGGGTGAAAAATTAATTTATATAACCTAGAGCATAAATGGTTCGGATTGAAGTTAATTGAGTCCACACATTATGAAACGGGAATGGTTGCTAGGAAACAGATAAATGAAATGAACAAGGAAATAAAAAGTAATTACCTTCTAGTGTTTTGACCTTGTCAAGTCTCCTCTCCATCCACCTAACTAGATCTAGATTATAGCCTTGTAGCAATAGCTACCTACCTATTTCATCGTTGACAACATCAACAACAAACAACAACAACAACAACAAAAAAAGTAACCCCAATCATAACGCTCATAGAAAGGAATTGGGCTAAAGTAAAGCAAATGTTTTCGGACTTTTCTTCCTTCAATGGAAGAAGACTTGTGAAATCAATCCGATTTGAGGGATGTTTGGCTTGGTTTGCTAACTTACGGGCATTTGGTTCTTCACGGTGGTGATTGGTGGTTTGTCTATCTACAGTCATGGAGTTTCTCTTTACTGGTGGCGGCTCAGAGTTTCTCTTTGGTTGTCGCGAACAAGTTTCCTGTGTTTTATGTGCTTTTATGCTGAGTGTGGGCGTAATGCCTCTGTGGTGCTATATATGCCTTTATGTGGGTTAAATGCCTTTTTGTTGGCTTATGAAGTTTTAGTTTTCGGCTCGGGATCATGATCTTCATGCTATACTATACTGGTTTTAGCTATATTTGTACATGTTTGTTTCCTATTTGTTTTCTAGCCAATTGCTTTTGTCCGACTTTGTTTGTACTGTTTTCTACCATTTTTGAGGTTTGCAATGAATTGAAACTTCGAAAAAAAAAAAAGAAAAAAAGAAAAAAAAAAGACCTTTCCAAGTTGGAGAGGAGAGTTCCTTCCATGACCACATCAAAAGCCCAAAATCTCAAAAATCCAAAAGCCCAAAGCCCTCACTTGTTGGAACATAATAACAACATTAACCGTCTCTCATTCCTCAACACTTGAGTTAATGAAACTCAAAAGCTCAAACTCTCATTACTAATGAGCTTTTAGCTGACATGGATTTTGGGGCAAACAAGGAGCTCTTAATCTCAGCTTTGAGCTCCTCAGAGGACCCAAAACCCAGGTGGTGCAGCCATGCCAGGCCCTGGTCCGCACCTCATGTACGCCATGGGCACTGGCCTGGCTCTGACCACTCTCAGCAATGGCAGGTTCAGCCCCCACCACACCCTCTTCTACACCATCAACGCCTTCTTTGGCCCTGACATCGGATCCTTCTCTGAGTGGCTCGACTCCATCCTCGGCTTCGGCTTCGGCTCCAAGCTAGCCGACTTAATCCACCATCCCTTTTACTATGTTCTCTTTGCGGGTCTTCCTCTGTGTTTGCTGTACTCTTGGGTCTCTAGAGTTTTGCTTCGGAGACGGCTTCTTGATTCGTTTTCTCGGGTGAGTAAGTTGTCTGTTTCTTCTCCTTTGTCTGGTTGCTGACACAAAGTATGGAAATGGAAAGAGTTTTTGATCTTGTATCTTTTGGGGTTTCTATTTTTGGAGTTTTGTCTGGACACTCATGAAATCATAAGAGCAGCTTAATAAGGAAGATGGCTTCTATTCATTGTTGTTTTCCACCTGATATATATAGATCTTAGAAGAAAATCAAAGTAATGTGTGTTTAATTATAAGTTTAATAATTAAAATATCCTTTGTTTCCTTATTGGGATTCTGCCTCTGATTTTGAATTATGTAATTTATATGATCAAGCTAGTGTATGGTTAGTTTAGTGTAATGTGTTTGAGTTTATTGGCTGGAACCTGGAAGACCACCTGAAAAAGTGGTCATACACTTGATACTGGGGGAATTAGGTTGTCTTGTTAAGTGAGATTTGTTTTGGCTGTTTAAAATTATATGCTTTTAAGCTACTTCTTTATTGTAAAAGTATCATGAACATTGCGAAACCAAAACTTTGTTTTGATCATGAAACATAGCACAACTACTACTGAATGCGGTTTCGTAATTTATTGTGTTTTATGTTTCAGGTGCCCCTTACTAGGAAGCAGTGCTGGTTCTTGGTGTCAGCTGGTTCTTTTTCACACTTTTTCCTTGACCACTTGTTTGAGGTAATATAGAGACGTTAATGAGCTATTCTGCTGCTCAACGTTCCTTTCCATGCTTGGTATTGTGGTATGCTAGCTAGACTCTTGTTTTAGAATTAGAAAAGGTAAGAATGATTTTTCTTTGAAGGTTGTTCAATGGAGAAGCATTGAGCTTGGGATGATTAAGGGATTGATATTGCCATAGAGTATGTTTAGAGTCGTAGTTTAACATCCACTAGATAGATATGAAATATATAGGATGAGTGGATGTTTAAGAGTTGGCCCTATATGCAAGAATAGGTATATATATGAAGGCAAGTTCTTGTAGTTTTAGTTTTTGCATTTTTTCCCCACAGCTTGTATTTTGGATATGAGATTTCTTTTTTGTGAGAGTTAAGAATAATCGAATTGATGGACCATGTACGCCCTCTAAACTTCACAGGAGAATGGGCATTCAAAAATGTATACTTGGATTTTGAGCACTGGTTGGTGGAAGGGCCGGGCACCGGTTAACCCAGATGCTGTTGTTGTAGTTGGCCTTTTATGCATTGTCTTAATCGGCGGCTTTATTTACATCAACAGGTGTTTATTTGAGGCACTCTACATTTTGTTTCCTATTTCCCTAGCATTTTGCAGGTCCTAGACATTTATGTTGATCGCTAGTTTTGGCATGCAGGGTTAAGCCTCACAAGTCTATTAATAAGCAATCATATCAATCAGTGACACTGATTTCCATTGTAGCAATCCTGTATTGCTTATGGTGTGCAAGCCAAATACACTGGGTTAATCCTCGTCGGCCAGCAGTTGGTGAAGAGGCTGATCTTGGGGTTCTTGTGTTTCTAGCCATTTACTTCTTTCTTCCTCACCTTTTGTGTATATTGTCCATGCACCCTATAGATCTTCAAGCAGAGCAACTTCCACTGTAACAGTAACCATATTACTAAACAGAACATCCCACTTTTGCTGTCCAATAGTCGCGATTCACTACGAACGTTTTGTTCCTGTATGACACAAAGATTCTCAGGTCTTGCCACGGCGGTTAGTTTTGTTACATAGCTTGCTACTTTCATGTGTTGGGTTTTTTCAAATTTTGTATCTTATTACTATCTTGTATACTGCTATACATATAGAATTTGGAAGAGGCTATTGACTGTAGTTGTACCTTCATTTGTTTCTTTCGTTGATAGCCCTTTTGCATTAAATACTTGTTGAAGAAGTGAGGATTTAAATTTTTGGATATTTGGTAAAAACGAAACCCCATGAATCAACAGAAATGTATGGTTTTTCATTAGAATTACAGATCATACAAAGAGGGAAAAAGAAATGAATCAATTTCAGTTTATTTTGGTGTCCAATTGAGATCGTGTTCGATTCAAAGCAGAACTAACAGTCAGATGCGCCTGCATCACAGACGACATACAGGAGCTATCCTTGATTTCCTAGAGCCTTATCTACAAAACAAGGCACCTGGAAGGCAGCGTTGTGCTTCTACAAGAGTGAAAACAGAGGAAAACAAATCCATTTGGGACCCAACAAAGCATCCAAAACAACAGAGAACAGGCTAAAAAACAGTTATGGAAAGTAAAAATCAGCAGTACTTGTGTGTTGTAGAATTTTGGAGGTCCCTTTAGCCACACCGTGGTTTTCCAAGTTTAACTGATTGATGGGATGTTTAAAGTCGACTGGTGGCGCCCTTCGGTGGTGCACAGCGTGAACCCCATTATCCCACTGAAAAAGAGATTCACCATGAAATGCATCAGCAATAGTATAAAATAACCAGCGAAGTTCTAATTGCAAAGGACCTCTTGCCTTTCATATGCAGGAATTGTTGTCCAGGCATAGTTGACAGAGCCCTTAAATATTTTTGCGCAGTTTGCTATGGTATCTGCACAGTGAACAAAGTCTTTATGCCAGAAGCTGTCTGGCCGGGGGGTAGACATAACATCGCCGGGGCGAAGAGCCCTTGCTCAGAAAGTTCTTTTGATGTAGGACCTGTGTGGCATTGAGCATAATGAATGCTTGGGGGATCTTCAAGTTGTGTTATTTTGAATATGATGGAAGTTCAATAATGAGAAAAGAGAAAATACCCATGTTTTGGAAAGCATCAAGCATGATGGCATCATATGTGCCTTGAGGAACAGTCTTCATGAACTCAACTCCTGCACGTTTGTTAAAATTAAATAATGAAGCTCCATAGAAAACAAGTGACAGAGACTCATCAGCAGGCCAAAAAATCAATGTCTTACCCATTTGATATGTGTACTTGCACTCTGGGATCCTCATATCCCACTGCTACCTCGGGGAGAAAGCGCTTATAAACCTGAAACATCATGAAAATCCCACAAGCAAGCTATAGACTATATATAGAGGATGTAACTATAAATCAAAATTATGAAATATTGCAGCACGGCAAACAAGGAGGGATAAATATGAGTTTATTAGAAGAAATTTAGCTTGCTCACATCAATGATCATTGTGTCTATTTCACATATGTCGATTTGTTCGACAGACGAATGACGAGTATTTCTCTCAAAATGCTCCCCCTCCAACAAGCAACACCTGAAGAAAAAACCAGAAATAAGTATGGAGCAAAATTGATCAAATATATGGGCGTTAGTTAACTTAATAGTTGGTGTAAAAAATATAATGACACATATATGAGTTGAAGAAAACATTTCCTGGTAAACAAATTAATTCATCCCTCTCTGCTGTGAGTTGAAGAAAACCATCCCAGATAGCTACCTTGCCATGGTCTGAGAGGACTATAACCAAAAGAGACTACACAAATATACATGTCACATTAGGAACCAATGTTATAAATACTTGATCTTGTCAAAGAAAAATCTTTAATAATAATTTAAGGGTGGGAATGGAGGTGGTGGTGGGTGGAGGTGGAGATGGAGGTGGTGGTGGTGGTGGTAGCCAATGCCATTTAAAAAAATTAATGATAGTATTATGAGAATTAAAAAATATCATTCAAGGCTCATCTCTCTTCTTTTGAAAGCAGTTTTGAAAAACAACCTAAAATAATCATGATATTTTATTTTCACTAAACAACTTAAAACCGCTTAACTTAAAGTGAAGTAAATTTTTGACCAAAAAAAGCAATCTAAAACGGTGCTTTCGTCCGTATCTTTACAAGTTCGTTTGGCGTGTGAACTGGTTGATTACAATTCGCAAAGCTTCTTAAGAAAAGAAAGTTTTAAAATTTTGTAACCCAAAAAATAACTTTACACTTTAAATAAAGTCTAATATGACTTTAAGGGCCGAAGGATCCCTAGAAAGGGGTCAAAAGAAAAAACTTTACCTGTTGTTGGATACCTGAAACTGAAACATCTTTTGATCTATTCGATAAAAAAAGAAGAAGAAAAAGAAACATCTTTTGATATATAGCCAAATTACATGAAGAAAGAAATTGAGAAATTGAATATATAATTTGGCATTTAGAAATGTAGAGCAAACAATGAATGAATCGAGCAGACAAATGAACCCCACAAAAGCAAATCATGCATAAAGTTTGGAATTACAATCAAATTACACAATCATGATATGTGTTTGAGTTGGGAGAGATTTTGTTGTTGGGGGGCATGGAATTGCAAATGGATGGTGGAATAAAAAAATAATTCTAGTGATCGATAATATCGTCTTCTTCTTGAATATTCACTTGTTGTTTTGTGCCCTCATCATCAGCTGAAATCGTACCAACTCCATTGCTGCCCACTTTACACCCATTATTATTTTTATTATTATTCATCCCCTTCTTTGCAAACGATGGCAAACAAAATGCAGCAAAGTGCACCTGAAATTAATATATATGTAGAGAGAGAGAGAGAGAGAGAGAGAGAGAGAGAGAGAGAGAGAGGTTAATTAACTAAAATGAATAGAAATATTATAGTTATAAATTCAAGAGGTCACCTCTGGGTTGTAAAATTTCAAGGGTTCTTTTGCTACCCCATAACTATTGTTGTTGGGGTCTAATGGGTTGACTGGATTTCTGAAGTCAACGAATTGTCCCTCTGTGGAGCAAAGCAAGAAGCCAATCACCCCACTGAAATCAATTGAAATAGTAATTAATTAGGAAGTTAATATTTCAAATTTCTATAAATATAATACTACTTACTTAACGAATAAAAAAATAATTATATATGCATGCATGGCATGCCTTGGATATGCAGGAACAATGGTCCATGCATAATCAACAGAGCCTTTGAATTTCTGGCTACACTTTGCCGTCAGATGTTCAATGTCTAAGGAAGGAAACCATATGCTCTCTGCTTGGATGCACATCACTCCGCCCGGTCGGAGAGCTTTCGCCACCAACTCAAAGAAAGGACCTTCATGAAGCTCATGATCGGGCCCTGCATGCATGCATTGCAGATCATGCATATATATAAACTAATTATATACCATATATATATATATATAAATATATAAACATGGTAAAATCACTCCCAAACAAGCGCTCGAGATCAAGAAAAAAAATAGAGAATTACGGGAAGTATGTACGTACTTATTGGGTCAAATGCATCCACGATTATCGCATCATATGTTCCTTCTGGTACAGACTTGATAAATGCATTCCCTGGAAATTTAAGTTGATCATGATTAGAAAACATATTTAAAAGGATTGCTTATCAAAGAAACCCAATAATCACAGACTAGTTGTAGCCAACTTGCCATCTTTAACGTGAAGGGTCACACGAGGGTCCTCATATCCAATAGCAATACCAGGAAAATATTTCTTGTAGACCTGAAAAATTATTGGATTATACAAAATATTAAGTACTCACATTCATTCATTTAAGGCTATAATAAAATAATATGCATTTCCATAATTAAATTTTAGTGAAAAATTGCATATTCTTTTTTTACTCACATCAATCAACATAGTGTCTATTTCGCAAATATCGATTTGTTGAACAGAAGCGTGTCGAGAAATTTCCCTTAAGATACCGCCATCTCCACCCCCAATGAGTAATACCTGATCAAGTACACATAATTTGGGGGGCAAAATAATTGCAATTAGTTGAGTTTAATTATCTAGCAAAAGCACTTGTAATTTATTTATTATTGTTGTAATTAACTTCACCGGGACATTGATAATTAACATGTGAATGAGAATTATGTCAAGAAATGTGTAAGATTGACACTTTTGCTTCTTTCTTTGACATGAGATTTTATGACACGTGTTTAATTAATTACCTTGTTTGGATTTTGAATGGAGCAAAGAGGAAGATGGGTGATCATTTCTTGGTAAGCACACTCGTCTTTCGCAGTCAGTTGGAGTGCTCCATCTAGAACAAAAACCTTGCCATATGCCGATGACTGCAAATTAGAAATCAAACATATTTGTAACATAGGTGACATGTTATACTGTCAAACTGTTAATTTGGGGTCATATATTATTCAAACAGAAATGTTAATTTACCTGAAATACCATCATACTTTGGTACTCGGACCTTCCTTGAAATAAGATTTTTTCTACCTTCAGAAAGTGTGCTTGCCCTACAAAACAAATTCAAAGAAAGTTAATTTCACACATGTAATTAAATACTTAGCCGGCCTGAAGTAAACAATGAGGCAGCATTTGCTTTTGAACTAAACATTTCTACTTTGTGTGTGTTTACATTGAAGTGTAGAATAAAAGAAAGTTAAATCTGGACTGGACTGATTTCACATGCAACAAACGTTTAACACATTTCAGAAAACCTCAAGTCAAATATAATGGAAACCCACCTGGCCATATGGGACAATGCTCAGAAAACCATCCAGGAACCTTAGGATGATCAACAAGATCATCATCATCCTCATCATGATCTGCCGCAGACTTAAGAGTATAATTGACAGTCTTCTTCTCCATTTTGACGTCGTTTTGCCCTCAACACCTTTGATTTGTGGTTGGTTGTCAAAACTGCTCCCTGTCAATCTGTGAGGTGGCTGGCTCAGCTTGACAAATAAACAAACAACCTATAGATTTAGTGTTTCTGTGAGGTGGCCATGTATTTGCATATTTATATACTAGCAAAATTCTTTTGCAAGGGAACTTGTATGACGTGGCTTTATCTCAGTGAAGATGAAAAGCCAATATGAACTCCTCCTAATCTCTACTTTGAGAAAGTTGTGTAGAAAAGAGCAAAAGTAAAAATAAGTGATTTGGTATAGTGGAAAAATATTAATATTTAGTTACTTATAGACGACCAAATTAGCCCATTGGGCCACGCTTCATTTTAACAAACTGACTTTTATAGTTTTTAATTGCTTTTTTTTTAATAACTATTTTAACCTTGTCATCTTCTACTTAACCTTTTTTATTTTTTTATTTTTTTTTAATGAACAAAAGTTTAAGGGAGGGGAGGCTATCTATTGCAGGTTTAGGGCATATTAAGATCTTTTTGAGGACTTACAGAGGTGATTTTAGTCCTCTTTTTTGATTTTTACAGATTACCCACTAAGAGGGATTGTTGACAGCGGGACTCAAATCTATGCCTGGATAGCAAAGAGAACAATATTTACCAACTCAACAAACTCTCATTGGCTATCTTCTACCTAACATTATGGTTAACCAAACGGGATCCTTGTCATCTTTACCAACTTATAATAACTCTACTTGTTCCCTCAGATAAGGTCCTGAGGTTCGAGTCCTAGTATTCATGTAGTGTGTGCGAGTTTAGTATACTATCGCTAATCTCAATAACAAAACAAAACAAAAAAACAAAAAATCTATTTGTACAATTTGTGAAATTCAAATATTAATAGCGTTAAATACTTTCAATTATCTCAATCACTACCTATTATGCTCGTCATCACCTAGATTGTCTTAGTTTCATTTGTCTCGTATGAATATTTGACTTTGGCACGTGGAGTCGTGTAAAAAAAAGTGATAGAACTTATATTTTGGTGACTATCATATTGATAAACTTAAGATAAGCAACCAAAAAGAAAAACAAATATCATAAGTTCCCCAACTCTGATCATAAAAGTAATTTTAAAAAAAGCAGAACATGAAATGGAAAAATAAATTAAAATTAAAATTTTGCCGCGCTTTTTCCGTCAATGGGATAACGGTCATGGGAACCCGAAAGCTCAGCCCTTCCTCTGCTGCTGCTTCTTCTTCTCCCACATATCTCTCAAATTAATCTCTCCCTGATGGTCAAACCCCAAAAAGACAAAAACGCCCCAAAATGGTTAACACATTCCACCCGTACGCCGCCGCCTCCGCCCGCATCCGCAACATCTCGACCCCCTTCTCGCTCCGGAAGGAGATCCCCTGGTGGTACCAGATCCAAGACCCGGGATCCGAACGCGTGACCCTCTGGAACCACATCTTCTTCGTCATCTGCATCATGGGCCTCTTCCTCGACCCCATCTACTTCTTCCTCCCCAGCATCGGCGGCTCCTCCTGCATGAAAATCGACATGGGCCTCGGCATCATCGTCACCTTCCTCCGCACCGTCTTCGACTTCTTCTACATCTGCCATGTCGCCGTCAAGTTCCGGACTGCTTTCGTCGCTCCCGGGTCTCGGGTTTTCGGGCGAGGCCAGCTCGTCATGGACCCCCGGGCAATCGCCCTCCGCTATCTCAAATCCGACTTCTCTATCGACCTCGCCGCCTCCCTCCCTCTCCCACAGGTAACAATAAAATAACATATATTTCTCTCTCTATTTTTATTTTAGGTAAGTAGTCACTTTTCATCCTGGTAGTTTGACGACATTTTCACTCTTGTTCATGTGATTTTAATTATAACAATTTGACCCTTGGAATTTTGAATAGAATTAGATGAAAATTTGGATGTGTAGAATCAAACTACAAATGGTTAAATTGACAAAATTAAAATAACAGGGACTAAACTAGAAAAACCGGCTAACTTCATGGACAAAAAGTGATATTTTATATATATATTACTAATTCCTATTATTTATGCAATTACTGTAATTGGAAATTTGTAATTTTGAATTTTTTTTAAATTATTGTTGCAGATTATGATTTGGTTCATAATTCCAGCAGTGAAAACCCGAACAGCTGCCCATGCTAACCATACCCTTTCTCTGATTGTTCTGCTTCAATATGTTCCTAGATTTATTCAAATTTTCCCGCTAAACCGGCGGATTACTAAACGTACCGGTGTTGTAGCCAAGACTGCTTGGTCAGGGGCTGCATACAATCTCGTTCTGTTTTGTCTAATTGCACATGTAAGAATCCACCTAGCTGAGTTTTGACCTTTTTAACTAATTCGTATTGTGTTACGTTGTTAGACTGTTAATTTAAATATCATTGGTTCAGTGAGCTCCGATTCAAATATTGCGTGGAGGGTGCCAAATTCATAGTCTGACAACGTATCATGCTAGTGCGCGTTGTTTAATTTGATGTGATTGCTATTATCGGTGTTGTTCTTCAGTGCAGATTGTCGGGTCTACGTGGTATGTGTTGTCCATTCGACGGCAGTATGAGTGCTGGAAGGGTGAATGCAGCAAGGAAATTAATAAAACACACTCTCCATCCTGTAAAATTTCTTTTCTTGATTGTAGCAGTGAAGGCAACCCCGAACGCGATGCTTGGCTCAAGATCTCAAAGGTGGCAGAAAGTTGCGATGCTAATGATGACCAAGATTTTGACTTTGGAATGTTTGCTGAGGCTTTCACTAACGAGGTTGCTGGTGCAGTGTTTATTGAAAAATACTTCTATTGCCTCTGGTGGGGTATGAGAAATTTATGGTATGCTTTGGTCTCACCTGTTCGTTTAAATTACTTGGCTCAAGCCAATATTAAGCTGTTTGTGCTAATTCGTTTCAACAATTGATATGCAGTTCATATGGACAAGATATTGAGACAAGCACTTCCGCCAGTGAAACCTCATTATGCATTCTCATTTCCATTCTTGGTCTCGTTCTCTTCTCACATCTCATGAGCCAGATGCAGGTATACATAATTTGCTTTTGCCATGTTTAAAGGCATCTGCAGCATACAGAGACAATTGTCTTCACTCATTAATCTAGTTGTAGTTTTTCCTTCACATAATTTGCATTTCTTAATTATTGTAACTCTGTTGGGGGGGCGCATGGTGTTGACATAAATTTCTGATGATTTCTTCAAGACCTATCTGCAATCTGCAACGATTAGACTTGAAGAATGGAGGGTTAGAAAAAGAGACACAGAGGAGTGGATGAGGCACCGTCAACTCCCTCCAGAATTGCAAGAACGTGTTCGTCGTTTTGTTCAATATAAGTGGATTGCCACAAGAGGGGTAGATGAGAAAAACATTCTGGAGGCTTTGCCTACGGATCTCCGCCGTCAAATTCAAAGGCATTTGTGTCTTGCCCTTGTCCGCCGTGTAAGTGTTTCAGTCTTAACTTCTGATCAGATATCTGGTGACACTTCCTTAAATGCGCAATGCATTGATTGAAATCCATGAGATTAAAAGGTGGTTGAATTAAAATTCAATTCCAGGTACCCTTTTTCGCACAAATGGATGATCAGCTTCTGGATGCCATATGTGAACGCCTCGAGTCATCCTTGAATACCAGGAACACATACATCATCAGGGAAGGTGATCCTGTGAATGAGATGCTTTTCATCATCAGAGGGCAACTTGAGAGCTCCACAACTGATGGTGGAAGGACAGGGTTCTTCAACTCAATAACCCTCAGAGCCGGTGACTTCTGCGGCGAAGAGTTGCTTACATGGGCCTTGATGCCTACATCAAGCCTCAACCTTCCATGCTCAACTCGAACGGTGAAGTCTCTAACAGAAGTCGAGGCATTTGCACTGAGAGCTGAAGATCTCAAGTATGTTGCAAATCAATTCAAGCGCCTTCACAGCAAGAAACTGCAGCATGCTTTTAGGTACTATTCACACCAGTGGAGAACATGGGGGGCTTGTTTTATACAAGTTGCTTGGAGGAGGTTTAGGAAGAGAAAGTTGGCAATGGAATTGGCAAAGGAGGAGGAGTATTATTACACACATGTTTTGGACCAAGAAGAGCTTGGCAACAGCAATTCAGAATCAGGAATAGGAGGTGGCAGTACAGATTATGAGGGTAGAGGTGCTGAGAGATCATCATCAGTGGGAAATATTCTGCATAATATTCCACTTGGGCCTGCAATTTTGGCATCCAAATTTGCGGCAAACACCAGAAGAGGGATTCAGAAGGTGGCATCAGTACTTCACCACGATGAAAGCAGCTCCAGCATGCCCAAAAAACTGTTCAAGCCAGATGAGCCTGATTTTTCAGCAGACACTTGAGCTTATAATGATAATCATAGTAATTTTATTGCAACATTTTTGTTATTATTTTTTTGTAATCT
Organism: Prunus dulcis; assembly: GCF_902201215.1. NCBI lineage: Eukaryota > Viridiplantae > Streptophyta > Magnoliopsida > Rosales > Rosaceae > Prunus > Prunus dulcis. The sequence continues at coordinate 14,489,560 of NC_047654.1, read as the reverse complement.
ATTCTATGTTGGCCATGTGATGTGCCTTCCTGTGCCTGCAATAATAACTTTTTATTTTGCTTTTAATTTTACCATGGTAAGTTGGAACCAAACTAAAATTGAATTGACCCCAATTTTACACGAACATGATGAAGCGTGGAGATCGATCCAAAGGATGCAGACCAGATTGATCAACAACCACAACTTTATACAATCGAATTCGTCAAGCAATAATAAAATATGGGGTTTTTTGGGCACCAAAGCAAACCTTCATAATCAAAACTCAAAAGCAAGATGATTAATGCACAAAGACCTTACAATGAATGCATGATGAAGTTCATTTAACTATCAAAGCATAATGTATTTCAAACTTGAAGCTTGAAACTTATCAATTCCTAAAGAATGACTTTTTCTGTTTTCGGCGATTCTCAGAAGAAAATAACTACCATGATAGTTTAGAAAATCAAGCAAATGAATTCAATTTCAAGCTTATGGTTATAATAGATTTACATTGAATGCAAGAAGCTAGCTTGGTGAAAACAATCAATGTGAGTCCAGCAGCTGTGAGGCATGTTAGTTATAACTTATAACTAAATGAGAAGAACAGAATCTGTCCAAAGTTGTACAAAACTGAAGAATGCTCGGATACAAGGGCTAGAGACTGCCTCAAAGCCTGCAATGGAGATGACAGAAGCTTCTCTTTTCCAAGGCTCTATTCTTCGAGAACAGAATCTGTCTTATGTAAAGCGTAGAGCCGGGCGGCTCTACTCTTTTTCTAATAAAAATAATCCGAGTATAGCCGATCGGCTATACTATTTTTTTTAAAAAGAGGAACCAGCCTGCTGCCTAGCGCCATTTCATAGCGGTATAGCCGCGCGGCTATACTATTTTTATTATATAAAAAGCGGCGTACAGCCGCGCGGATACACGCAAAAAAAAATCCTGTATAGCCGCGCGGCTGTACTATTTTGTTTAAAAAAGGGACAGACCTGTGGCCTATCTCATTTTGCCACGTGTCAAAAATAGTATAGCCGAACGGCTATACTATTTTTAAAATAAAAAGTATAGCCGGTCGGCTATACTATATTTTAATAATAAAAAATCACATAAAAAAGAAAAACGCGTCTCTGCAAAATATGCTCTACTTTTACCCCACAAGCAATCCGATAAAAGAGAATCAACAGAGATCATTTGCAAGTTGAAGAGCTTCATCTTCTAAACTAAAAGTTTCGAGACAGAAAAAAGCACAGGTCCAAGAATTATGTCAAGGCATATGTTCGCAAGATTGGAAGGATAAACAGCATTTCACAGTCACTGATTTAGACCACAACGACCCTTGGAGCTGCTTGCTTATGAGGGTAGAGGTGCTGAGAGATCATCATCAGTGGGAAATATTCTGCATAATATTCCACTTGGGACTGCATAATATTCCACTTGTAACAAAAACTGACCAAGGCCCAAAGAATTCTTTTCTCCTCTTTTTTTTCTTTTTCTTTTTTTAAAATAATAATTCTGATAGTCATTTTCATAAGATGAGGTATTGAAAAGGCAATGCCACCACCACCGCCAATCCATTTGGATGAGGTATTGAATGTTGTGGTGGAAATTTGGGCTACAAATTCCTTTGAATTGTATCTTGATGAAGAAATATGAAGGTGGCATTGGCATTATATTTGTGTATGGTCATTAGTCGCTGGGGTTTTAAGTTTGACCAACAATTTACATTGAAAGCTTGGCAACGCCAACACCCTGATTCGAAAGGCATTGACTCACTGAGATTGATTGTATGCATTTGTGAATTGCTTCCATGTCTTTATTTTTCAAATTTGGTGGGTTGCGGGCTCTAAATCTCTAACTTTTCACACCTTTCTACCCTTCTACCACTCGCAAATGAGAAGTTCATGAGATAATTTAATACTGATTTAAGAGTGCTAAAATCATCACCCATATTCAAAAACACTAATCAATTTCCCCAAAAAGAAAACATCTTAATTTACATATTTTACTTCCAACCAAAATTTATAAGATGAGACAACTTGAAGAAAACATTACCAAGAATTAATAGAAAGGTAATCATGGCTAGTGCCATTTCCATGTAAACAACAAAACAAGACATGCGTTTGATATATCAACCAACTATCCACCAAATGACAATGACGTTCTAAATAAAAGGATCTTTGGGGCCTACTCACTCATTCTTATCTTTGGGACCTACTCACTCATTCTTCTTGGAGATCCTTTATCTGAATATCCCTATATATTGAGGGAAAGAGTAATTGACAGTAACCCACCACCAATTTTTATTTATTTTAAATATAAGCTAAGGAGAGTGAGTTTCTCACATACACAATTAATGTGCCATGAAGTTTAATTCTGAGCCCTGTTAACTATTGATATTAAGTAGTTAGTAAGTTAGGTGTGCGAGGGCACGTGAGTTGTTAGTAGAGTTAGTTAGACAACTGGATTGGTTACACGATTAAGCCTTACTTAACAGGTATAAAGTGTAATAGTGATGTAGCTTAAAACAGATTAAGCAATACAAAAATCAAGATTTGCAATTTCTCTCTATTTCTATTTCCTTCTTCTTCCTCAGATATCTTTTTCATACTTCTCTGAATATGTTGGTTAAGAAGCCCATTAGTCTGCAAGTCCCTTTACACTAATGACATGTTTACTAATCCATAATTGGATTAGGCGGAATTGAATTGAGGAGGAGTTGGATTGAGGAGAATTAGATTCTAAATTCCTATTGAAGTTGTTTACTAAATCATATGGAATTAGAGTAGGAGTAGTACTAATTACTAAAATGTCCTCGTTGTTAGGTTAAAGTAGATAACAAATTTTAAAATTTTAAAATTATGTGAGGATATAATTGGTAAAAAAGATGAATTCATAATGGGTTAGTTCTCTAGGAATTAATATACCACCTCCCACCCAAGAATTAAATTTCTCCAAAATTAAGAATTCAATTTCTAATTTTATGTGGACTCTACTTACTTTTTAATTCTTTAATGTGAAGTAAATGCAAAAATCTCCCATAAATAAAATTCAATTCCTGATGAAAAATCTAATTCTTGCTTAGTAAAAGTACTATGAGTTAGACCGTTAACACCAAGTAATTTTTTGTCACCATGGTAAAAGTTTTCCTTTCAAGTAGTGTGTTGATAATTTTCAGGTCATTCATTGTGAACGTCCCATCTCATAATACAAATCATTTTACGTACCTTTTCATTTTTTGAAAAAGGAAAGGCAAAAGAAATAAGTTGTTCTATTTTTACTTTTTTTATTTGCAAAACAAAAAGTGTAATGCGTAAAGGGAAGGTGACAAATGTAGCCCATTTAGAAGTTGGTACTAAAAAAATATACAAAAGGGTAAGAGTTGGCACTCGGGAAGGATATTTGGCTGCATGATACTCCAAGTGACGATGAACCCAAGAGAAGAATATTTATTTTATATATAGGCCAATCAACTTTAATCCACAAAAATCGTGTATGGGAAAAGATAATCAATATACAAATTAAGAATCATTTATTTTCTGACATATGAACTGATTATTTCGTGTGTTTCTGGTTTTTGTTGAGAAGTCCATCTTGGGTGCTTGGCTTGGCTGGCTCATTATCTTTAGGAGGGTGGCATTTCAGATTTGTTTTTCAAGAAAGTTGGAAAGATATGTTAAAATATCAGTCCTTTTTTTCTTTTTATAAATTTTTTTCAATTCATTTGGTATATAACGCCAAAGGGCCCTAGTGTCAGTCACTTGGTGAGAGACAGAGAGAGAGAGAGAGAGTTGTTTGGGCTCTGAGAACTTTTCAGCAAGACCAGAGGACTCTGTTTTATCACAAAGGAATATACAGGATAAGGGTTTGAGTTTGAGGTAGTCTTAGCTCTGTGGATATGGCAGCTAGGAGACTCTCTTGCTTTCTCTCTCGTTCTCTCTCTGCTTCTTCTGCTGCTGCTGCTGCTGCTTCTTCTTCTTCTTCTTCTGGGTTTGCTTCTCTGCTTCTCTCTCAAGGTGACACCACCACCCCCACCTTTGTCCTTTTGTACTTTTTATTTATTTTCAAGTATGTTTCATTTAGTCTTCTGTTTAGATTTCATCATTTCAGGGGTTTTCAAGTATGTTTCATTTAGTCTTCTGTTTTTATATGCTTTCATGGTTTTCATTCTTTGGATTGGCAGTAATGAAATTCTGAAGAGTCTTATAGAAATTGGATTTCTATGATAAGCTCTTTTAGCTGACTGATATAGTGCTACATGAAGCTGGATTTTGATCTGATACTTTCTTCTTCCTTTCTCTCTTTTTGTTTCTTTCAATCATATAGGAAGTGATTATCAGATTCCAAAATTTGATCTTTTGTTAATCTTGTTTTTCTTTGGCACCAAAAATTTGATCTTTTGTGCAATTATACATTTATATGACTAGCAACTGGAATCTTTATAAAAGTTGAATCCCCCAGAAATGAAAAGTCGATATAAAATCCTCCTGATGAAAAAGAAGAAGATGTTATTACACCCAACTGGATATGCAACTTTAACTGAAATCATATAAGTTGTTCAATAAAAAAAATAGAAAAGAAAGAAGAGATCATGTAAATAAAATTCTGTCTTTTATTTGCTCTCTCTCTCTCTCTCACGTGCTTTTTTCATGGATGGCTTTCTTCTTATGTTGTAGTTTGGTGGAAACTGAATGACATAAAACGCTTATCGTATGACTCAACTTACAATGTACAGAATGCAAAATATATGATTCATGGGATTATGGAATTTGATGCAAGGTTGATATTTTCAAATACCACCATATGCATATAGCCAAAGATGCATTAAGTCTTTAATTTTCTTTTATTTAATATGATGAAAACTATTCTTCATATGATCTTCAGGGAGAAGGGTCAACAGATTTAGCACTGCTGCAGCAACTGAGGAATTAATCATTCCACCTGTTCAAATAAGTCACACTCAGCATCTAATCAATGGCCAATTTGTTGATGCTGCATCAGGTAATCTTTTTCTTCATTTAACAAATATTTGCAGTCCATCCCTTTGTTTTTCAGGAAGTGTTGGACTAATTGGTACTTACAAAAAACATGTAATCGAGCTAATGTTTGAAAATTCTTTTGGTCAGGAAAAACATTTCCAACATACGATCCTCGTACAGGAGAAGTGATTGCTCATGTGGCTGAGGGTGATGCAGAAGATATTAATCGTGCAGTAGCTGCTGCTCGTAAGGCATTCGATGAGGGACCATGGCCAAAGATGAGCGCTTATGTAAGAACTATTTTACATTAGATCAGTCTAAAGTTTGTAAGTACATTAATCTGTTGTGATTTAGCCAATGATTGGTATAAGTGATGTGTATATGTCAAGATATTGATTTGCTTTTCCACTGGGACTTCTTTTCTGTTTTTTTCAGGAAAGATCACGGATACTATTACGCTTTGCTGATTTGGTTGAGAAACATAGTGAAGAACTTGCAGCTCTTGAGACATGGAATAATGGGAAGCCTTATGAACAGGCCTTGCATGCCGAAATACCAATGTTGGCTCGTCTATTTCACTACTATGCTGGTGAGAACACTGTAATCAAATGATTTGTTTGCCATTTTCATTCTTTGAGTCGATTTCACTAACAAGTTTTTCCTCGAATTGAGCAGGGTGGGCAGACAAAATCCATGGTTTAACTGTTCCGGCTGATGGAAAGTATCATATACAAACCCTGCATGAACCAATTGGTGTTGCAGGGCAGATAATTCCGTGGAACTTTCCTCTGCTCATGTTTGCGTGGAAAGTTGGGCCGGCACTCGCTTGTGGTAATACTATTGTCCTAAAGACCGCAGAGCAGACGCCCCTGACTGCACTCTATGTGGCAAAGCTATTCCAAGAGGTAGGCCTGTTGAGCTCAATTATAATTCTTTATTTCTGCATCAACATGAAGTGTGGACCTGTTTTTTTTTTTTTTTTTGGGTCTTAGTTCATGTTCTAATCTACTCAGCATCCTCTGTGACAGGCTGGTCTTCCTCCTGGTGTCTTAAATGTAGTTTCTGGAGATGGGCCAACAGCTGGTGCTCCTCTTGCCAGTCATATGGATGTGGACAAGGTAATTTTGGAGCACATATGCCCCCCTCTTGACTTTCATGAAGTTAAAGTTTATACTCATGTTTTTCAATTTTCCATATTGTCATGCATTATCTTTAAACATTACCACCTTCTTTTTCAGGTAGCTTTCACCGGATCAACTGATACCGGTAAGATTATTCTTGAGTTGGCTGCAAGAAGTAATCTTAAGCCAGTAACATTGGAGCTTGGAGGGAAATCACCTTTCATAATATGTGAGGATGCTGACATTGATCATGCTGTAGAGCTTGCACACTTTGCTCTCTTCTTTAATCAGGTTGGTTCAATTATTTTTAGACAAAGCCAGATTTGTGTGATCTGAACACATTAGTAACAGATGAATGCTGGATTACATACAGGGGCAATGTTGCTGTGCTGGGTCTCGTACTTTTGTTCATGAGCGTGTGTATGATGAGTTCATAGAGAAAGCAAAGGCACGTGCTGTGAAACGTGTCGTTGGTGATCCCTTTAAGAAGGGTGTTGAACAAGGCCCTCAGGTACTCTCTCTCTCTCTCTCTCTCTCTCCCCCCTCCCCAACATGATCAGGAAGTAGAAATTTTTTTTTTCATTTCAACAATGCTGGTCTATCGTATTAGTACATTTTTGAAGGTCCTTGTGTATGACAAAAACAAGGAAAATTTATGCGATGCTTCTTATCCTTGCAACGATTGACAGATCGATAACGAGCAGTTTGAGAAGGTCCTTCGATACATAAGAGCTGGCATTGACAGCGATGCTACACTTGAGTGTGGAGGTGGAAGATTGGGCTCTAAGGGATACTTCATCGAGCCAACTGTTTTCTCAAATGTTAAGGTATTATTCCTACCTCCTATAAGTTGACCGCTAAAGCCAATACACATGAAATCTCGTGTAACATGATTCTTATGATTTTTAATCAGGATGACATGTTGATAGCAAAGGATGAGATTTTTGGTCCAGTGCAATCAATTTTGAAATTCAAGTGAGTTAGAAACCTCACTCTCACACTGTATCTAGTTCTTGCATTCTGCAAAAGTTGCACCTTGACATGCCTAATAATTTCATACATTGTACCAGGGACCTTGATGAAGTAGTACGAAGGGCAAATGCGACGCGTTATGGTCTAGCTGCCGGTGTTTTCACCAGTAACATTGACACTGCAAACTACTTTACACGGGCGTTGAGGGCCGGGACAGTCTGGGTTAACTGCTTCGACGTCTTTGATGCTGCAATTCCTTTTGGTGGATACAAGATGAGTGGAATAGGCAGAGAGAAGGGAATCTACAGCCTTAATAACTACTTGCAGGTGAAGGCTGTTGTTACTCCTTTGAAGAATCCAGCATGGTTGTAAATCTCTCAGCCGCACCATACTCCGATATAATCTGTTTCAAAAATAAAATTACACAAGTGTGTGTATTGCAAAGAAAGTTGATGAATTTTTGGTGTGGAAAATGATAATTGGTTTTTGGGACCGCTTCAAAGGCCTTCATCTTTTCAAATTTTAGTGAAATGTGAGCTTGTTTCTATAATAATCAAAATGATGTGCCACCAAAGGAAGTTACTTGAACCTCTCTCATCTACTCGCTCCTGATAAGAAATAGCAAATAGCAAATTATATACTTAATTCTGCGTGTAACCTTAATTGCATGTTAACCCAACCCTTGGTCATATCCCATATCCAAAAGAATAAAAACAAAGTAGGCAATTCCAGATCATAGATGTATGTGAGTTTCACAATAGAGTCCATATGCATCAATAGCTATGGCAATGGATCAATCGCGCGCCCACGTGAACGACCGATCTAGCATTCTCCAAATTGTTTTTTAAAAACTACATTCTTTGAGACATGGAGCAGGCTTTGTGGACTAAGACCATTCTTTACAAAACAGTGACGGGGAGGCTTGGCATCTCTCAGTGAACACAAACATTTTCCCTTGGAGAAAATCGTCTAGAGTAACTCACTGAGTTAGTGAAGAAGATGCCATAGTCCCAATGAATGCGCGTTATTTATCATCTCCAAAATTATTGCAATGCCAAGGAAGCAGGCGCGTTCGATTTGTCATGAAATGGTTGGTCCACCCATCAAATCTGCCATCCACCTCTTGTCAACATCATTATATTGTTTTATTTATTTCAGATGACGAAAAAAGAAGCAAATTACAAATTAATTACAAGGATTTGTGGCCACGTAGAAGAACATGATTGGTGGAACACTCGCAAATACTTGATGCCTCAGATGAATATCATCAGCCTCTTAGATAAGCATCTGAAAATGATCCATGTCACGTGTCTTCCTAGTACACGGTTTACATGGTTAAAACAAATTAAAAAAATGCATGGTTTTTAGTCTCACCCTTCTTGACTGTTTATTCATGACTTTCTCAGATGCCTATCAATTAATAATTTTTATGTTGGCAACTTCCTCTTGAGGAGAAATTTTAGTATGCGATCGTCGTACAACCACGCAGTGTTTTATTAACATAAAAATACACGTATATAATATATATAAATATGTAACATCACATATTGGTATGACCGCATCACGTAATAGCGATTGTTTTGCATAAGTCTATATGAAATAATTTTGTTTGTTGTTGTTGGTTGTACGCCAAAAAGAACTTAATTGAACATACTGATCCAGCCAAAACACAGAAGGGGTGAAACCCCCTCCCTTTTAGAAACACTGTTTAAGATAAGATTTTTCCATTAATTCATTAAGAAAATTGATTAAAATGGTCATTAATTTTCCCATCAATAATCTTATCCAAACACAAAGCATTTTGATGTAAATGCACATGATTTTTCATTTGAATTTGCATCTTTTTTGTAGCCCGAGTTAAGAGTGTAATGATATTATTTCCTTTTAATATTATGATTAGCAGCAAAGCGAAACCCATAGAATTAACGAAATTAATTCAATCGTTAATTTAAAAAATAATTTAAAATACAAGACTAGCTTCGCTTTAGAAATTAAAAACCCATTTGACTAAATAAACCACAGAAAAGACACGTGTGTTGCCTTTGTGTTCCCCATTGCCACCGTAACACGTCAGTCAGCTGGCTTGTCCACGTGTCATAGTCGGTCTGTGGGACCTGTAAAAATCACTCCTGCCAACGACAAACTGTCCGTATACACGAAACAGTACGTGAATCAACATTGACCAAAGATCCAAGAAGCCCCAGGTATCCAACCACACCTTCCCACGTGTCCAGGGAGGCCTATCCAGTTGAGTGCAATCCGAGTCAACGTAGAAACGTGGCAGCAGAGATGCCTGCCACGTGCGGGTAAGATTTTATAAACAGCGAAAGTTTGTACTTTTCTCCCTATATTGCTGCAACTCTGCCACTCCTTCCCCAATAGCAATTCTAATATGCACCAAAACAGAACTCTCATTCTCTTATGAGTCTTCTTCCACACCAATTCTATGTACAAAATCAGAGCTCCTCTGTTCTCTCCCACACTATTGCTTCAATGGCTCAGAAATTCGATGGCTGCGACCGCCGGATTCTGACGTTCCCGGCTGTACGCCCTTGTGAGTCCATCTCTCTGGCGACCCTTCTCGGCTCTCTGATCCCTCTCTCCCGCAACATATGCAATTTCCAATCCAAACACTTTGCAACGCAACGGAGAAATAGCCGAGAAATAATCCGCCAAGTTAGTATTCTTCTCATGTTCTTTGAGGAAATTCGTGACTGCAATTATGTTCTTTCACATTCTGTGATCCTCTGCCTGTCCGAGCTTCACCTGAGCTTTCAAAAAATTATGTTTTTATTGGAAGATTGCACAAGAGATGGCGCTCGGATTTGGATGCTGACAAAATGTGAGTTTCTTGCAAGTCATGTCCGGATGATAATTCGAGCTTTGGCCACCGCCCTTGATGTTTTGCCATTGAGTTTGATCGATGTGGATTTTGAAATCAAGGAGCTGGTTGAATTAGTATTGAAGCAATCAAGGAAGGCAGAATTTGAGCCTGACCCAGATGACAAATTGGCTTCGAAAAGATTGCTTGCGATATTGAGTCAATTCGAAAAGGGAATTGAACCGGATTTGAATGGCGTAAAGAGGGTTCTTGATTACCTTCAAATCAAAAGCTGGAGTGAATGTAACATGGAGATTAAATTCTTAGAAGAAGAAATCGCTTTTTCCGAGAGTTCGAATTGCGACGAAACAGAGGTTCCTTTTCTCAGTAGCTTGGTGGGGTTCATGAGCTACAGCAGGGGAGTGATTTTCGAAGCACTGGATGATCAAAACTCCGTGAATCGAGTCGATGCTAGGTGCAGCATGGAGACGCACTTTAGTTGCTTAAACCCTGAAGATTTTAGGTGCCCAATTTCTCTTGAGCTGATGCTTGATCCGGTGACTGTATCTACAGGTCAGACTTACGATCGGTCTTCGATTCAGAAATGGCTCAAAGCTGGAAACAAGCTCTGTCCCAAAACAGGGGAGAGGCTCACAAGCACAGAGGTGGTACCTAATTCGATTCTGCGAAAGGTAATCAAAAAGTTTTATGCCAACAATGGCATTTCTCTTAGCAAGTCAGAAAGACAAAGCCGCGACATAAGTCGAACCGCTGCGCCTGGCAGCCCGGCAGCTGCTGAAGCTATGAAGTTCCTTTCAAGATTTCTCAGCAGCAGGCTTGCTTTCGGTACAAATCAACAGAAAAACAAGGCTGCTTATGAGATTCGATTGCTCGCGAAATCGAACATTTTCAATAGGTCTTGTTTGATCAAGGCTGGCTCTGTCCCTCCTCTCCTGAAACTATTGTGTTCCACTGATGCATCCACACAAGAGAACGCAATTGCAGCCTTGTTGAAGCTCTCAAAATATGCAAGCGGCAAGAAATTGATAATGGCACGTGGAGGACTGCCATCAGTTCTTGCTGTTCTTGAACATGGATTGAGTTTAGAAGCCAGGCAAAGTGCAGCTGCAACAATATTCTACCTCTCCTCAGTGAAGGAGTATCGAAAAGTGATCGGGGAAACACCTGAGGCCATCCCCGCTCTTGTGGAGCTGATCAAGGAAGGGACAACTTGTGGGAAGAAGAATGCTGTGGTTGCGATTTTCGGGCTGCTCCTCTTGCCCGAAAATCACCAAAAGGTGCTTGAAGCAGGTACTGTTCCACTGCTCGTTGAGAGATTGGCTTCATCAGAAAATACTGAACAACTTATCAATGACACACTGGCAGTTCTTGCAATGCTGGCTGAGAATGTTGAAGGAGCACTTGCAATCCTGCACACCACGGCATTGCATCTGATCACCGCCATTCTTCAAACTTCATCATCCCAAACCGCGAAAGAGTACTGCGCTTCAACATTGCTGTCGTTGTGCATCAATGGTGGGGTGGAGGTTGTTGCTGTTTTGGCAAAGGACTCATCTCTGATGCCTAGACTCTTTTCGCTCCTGACGGATGGAACCGCTCATGCGAGCAAGAAAGCGCGATCGCTCATCAAAATTATGCATAACTTCCATGAAACTAGCTCTTTGAGATGGATGAGTTCTGCAGCTCCAAGAGCACAATGCATTCAGGAACGGTGATTCATCTCAAATTCTTTCTGACAATTCAATGTAAATAAATACATACATTTAGCTGGTGTGAATACACAAATTTTGTGATTTTTTTCACTGCTTTTCTACCCTTTTGTTTGCCAAGAAATTAGCTCAGATTTTTTGCAGGAGCTATATATGTCACTATGTTACTTGTATAAATACAATTTATATTTGATTTTTTTGGGATAGTGGTTCTGAAATACATGTTTTTTTTGTAGTAGTATGCAAATGTTTGTGACAGAAAGCTAGGAGTTATATGCGATGCAGAACATTTTGGGGATGGTATCTATATTTTGTGCAAAAAGATGGAGCAAAAGTGTCTAATTTTTCTTGAACCAAAACTAAAAGTAAGAAGAGCAGTTATTCTAGAATTAAAGTGCTAACAATTTTATCTGCCTTCACCTGGAAATTCTATTTTGCATATTGGATACATCACGTAACATGATAGATATAGTATATTGACTCGTTCACTAATCGTATTAATTAAGATGTTGTAAAAGATTGTCAAATACTAGTAGAACCGAGAAAAAAAGAAACACCTAATTCTACAAGGTTTTGTGTACTAAGCAATTAGCTTACCTTAACTTTTAATTTGTGTTGTGTTTGAGTAAAACATTGCACCTCTTCTAAACAAACAAAGACGCGCATATCTACTAAGTCATAGTCCATCTGGAAACGACGAAAGAAAACGTGTCGTTGGACGTGGTTTGGAACTTGAAGGGAACACCTGAAAGGCTGAAACCGACTATCCCCCAAACGCCGCCGTTTTACTCTTCTTCGTCTTTAACTCTCGGACTGTTGCTTTGAAGCTTTCCCGTATAAACCAGAAGGTTCTAACCCGAGAGGATCACCATTCCCACCTAAAATTCCTTAATCTCAGTTTTCTGCTTCTCCAATCTCACTATCTCTGTAAGTTCTACTTCTCATTACATTTTCTTTCTCACACTCCAATTAGAAAAATTAGGTTTTTTTAATTTGGGGCTGAAGTTCAATTTTCAATTTCTTTTTTGTGAAAATTTGATATGCAAATTTCTGTTTTCAGAAGAAAGACAAACACCTTATCGAATATTTCTGTGTGTATTTATCCTGGTTTTATGGAATTTGAAAGCTGAAACGGCTTTTGTTGTGTTAGCGTGCGCTTTGAGGATTGAGATGGCGACGGAGCCCAAGCCAGTGACAGAGGTCGCGAAGATGGATCTGTTCGAAGACGACGACGAGTTCGAAGAGTTTGATATGAATGAAGGTATGCAATTGCACTTCAATACCTGCTTGAATCGCTGCTACAGTCTCAGCTCTGCTATTTCATTGTTAGGGTTTCAATTTGATTATTTTGTTTGGAAATTGTTGATTTTGATTGTTATGCATGCCCTTGTGAATTGGAATTTAGTGTATGAATAAAATTCCTCTTAGTTTTATCATCTAGAATGATAAAATTGGTGAAATTTAGGGATTTGATGATGAATTCAAATGGGTAATTTTTGTTGAGGCCTTTTGGTGCTCATGCTTCTCAAATTTTAGTTCACCACCTTGTAGATTTACTTTGTGTAAACATGGTGCTCCTCTGCATAACACTGGTTAGAGTGCTTGCGTTTTTGTTTTTCTTCTGGTCCATAGCAATTGATAGGTGTTAGTCCATTGTCTATGGTTGCAATGCTGCCTCATTCTAACTTGTTTGCATTTCCTTCTTTGAATGATGGCAGAATGGGAGGACAAAGAGGAAGGCAAGGAAGTGGCACAGCAGTGGGAAGATGACTGGGACGACGACGACGTCAACGATGATTTCTCTCTGCAGCTGAGGAGGGAGCTGGAGAACAATACTGAGAAGAGCTCAGCTTAATGGGTTCTTTGCACTATGACCTAGTTAGTTGAAGCTGAGATGGGTTTCCTTGTTAGTTTTCGTTTCGAAACACCCGCTGCCTGTTAACAGACTTAAAACCTTTGCAATGTACTTTTGTGTTAAAGCCTCAGGATTTGTGAGCTGAATTTGAGTTTTGTGTTGGATGCGAAATCAAGACTGCATTGCATTTTATGCTTCCCCAAGAGAGAAATAAGAAGGGATTTACGTGTTGACATGACATCCAAAAATTTAGAAGCCAACAACAAATCCATCAGAGGTCACATGGGTTTACAGCTGATCTTAAATTATTCTAAGAGGACGACGACTTCGAAATCGAACAACGAAAGTACAAACCCTGTGCAAGAAAAACCTCAAAATTTTGCAGTCTATGTGGATTCAAATCTCTTATCTAATTATTGGGGAAACAAATTATCTTTTTTGAAAAATAATCATTTGAGATATGATTATATTAAGTAGAACGAGAATTGAATTCTTTTGGAAAAAGGAAGCAAGAACATCATTATTCACAATTAATGGAAAACAGAGTGTGTGAAAGCTAATGGCTGCAAGGTAACCTTCATTCTATGTCAATTCAATTCGATAATCACCTGCAACACTACTTTCCTCTCCCAAACTCACATCAATCTTCGGAGTTTTAGCACAAGTTCGACACACCGGGCAAACCGGCGTCTTCAACAACCATGTGTCTATGCATTGAGCATGGAAGTTGTGCCTGCAATTAGGCAACTGTCTGCACCTCTCCCCTGCCTTGAAATTTTCCAAGCAAACTGCACAATCCACAAGGCTAGTCCCTTTCTCTCCTGCCATGTAGTCAAAGCAAGGAAGCATATTTAGTTCCTCATTGGTCATCCTTTTGATCCCAATGCTGCTTCTTGGAACAATATCAACACTTTGGTTGCCACTGTTGAAAGTTATCCTAACAATACAAACATGAATTACTATTAAAACAGCAATACCCACAAACAGCAGTATCACAGAGATAATAATCTCCATAACCATAACCTATGAAACCCAGATAAGAGTTTCTTTTTCTTTTTTTCTCAAGGCACTAAAGATTTCCCAGCTCTCACAAAATTCAGAACAAAACCCAGAAGATTTTCTCAACTTTTCTGATCATAAGCATCCCAAGTTACCTCAAATCTTATCAGATACTTATTAGACACTAAAGCCAAGCTGGAAGCTTTTTGGCCACCTCATGCATCAAAACCATCGATCTTATCTGGGCCCGGTTGGTGCAGACTGACTGCTTCAGGTGGCAAGAAGAAGCTGAAGCAGAACAAGCTTGAGGAAAGAGCAGAACCTTAAAGGGTTCCTTGGGGTTTGAGTTTGGTTGAATGTGGCAGTTTTGTTACAAGTGGTGAGCTGCTTCTGTCCCTTTCTTTTTATGTCAATAAAATTACAGAAAGAGCATCCCGACCTTATCAATAATTTGTTTATAAATTAAGGGAAAACGACACATTTGACCATTGAGATTTGAGGCATTAACATTTCATACAAAGTTTAGACTAATCCATGAGGCTGCTCAGCCCCAAAAAAAAAATAAAAAAATAGAAGTAAAGATGGAAAATTTGGTAAAGCTCTGTGAGTGAGAGAGAGAGAGAGAGAGAGAGAGAGAGAGAACAACACAAAAGTTGAGGCCCTTGAGGGCCCTGCGGTTTGCCCTTGCCTTGACTAGGAAACTTACAAAGTGATCGATGATATGATTGAATTCAGACAAAGGCTCCTTCAAAATATGATATCTTTTGAGTTTCTTGCTTAATTGCTTAGAAATTTCTATTAAAAGACGAGAGTTTGGCTAATAAGCTTAATGAATTAGACTATAGATAAGGCATTTTGAAGTTCATTTAACAATTATATTCTTGAGATTCTCTCGATTCAGCTAATCATATTATTACCAGTATGGTTAATTTAGGTGAATTGAACATCATTTCATGAATTAAGATGTCAACCTCCAGAATCTATTCTGTGGAATTTATTCATAATATACAGCACGTCAAATGATTTTGTCTTAACACCTACATATATAAAAATATTCATCCAAGTGGTTTGAGTCATGCCACTTTGCTAGCTAGCCCAACTTCTTCTCAAAAACAATAATTTAGATGGTTGTGGCTGGAGATTTATACACCCATCTTACTGTTTATTTTATTTTTAAATTTTACGTGGCATTTTTCAAAAGGTCGGATTGAATCATGATTCATGCAGGACGTATCAAAACTATAAAACATCCATATAGCAGATTTTGATAGCAACATGCAAAATCAAAAGTTTGACAAGGATCAATAAATAAAATATATATTATATATCAAGTTTTGAGCATTAACCTAAAGTTGGCTAAACATGTAACATGGTTGCAAACCAAGCAGATAGGATTGGGCGGATTATTATTTGAGCTAATGACATTTAAAATTTTACTTAATTAGATAGTGAGGAGATGAGTCACCGCCATACGCACTCCACTACTAATTTAACGGTGAATAACTAAGAAGAATGAAGCGACAAAACAAAATATTAATTGAGGATGATTGGAAAATTCAGGACTAGATTTAAGTCAATAGAAACATAGTTATTTGTGGAAGCCTCCAATTTTAGTCGATGACATTTTGTTCATGTTCTTTTTTATACAAGCGGACGACATTTTGTTTGAACCAAAGATCCTGCATCCATCAATTCATAGGAAGCTTGAAGCTTTAAATAAATGAACATTTGATTCATTCAAGTACTAAGGTAGTCTCTAAATTAACCTAAAAATGGTGGACACAGGCACAATCCGAATGGTTATTGGCATTATCGGTCAGTGATTAATCTATTTGGTGTTTTCTTTTGCCTCTTAATTAGTTTCAATTTTCTCAATTTTGAATTTGGCATTACCAGACGTTCCAAGGTTGTGATTAATCGTTTGCTTTCTGTGAGATGCATGCATGCATGCATGAACACTGGAACCATTAAGGAAGAAATTTCTAATATTTTTCTTGCATGCAGGTAATGTCATCTCTTTGGGCTTGTTTCTCTCCCCAATGTAATCTCTCTCTCTCTCTCTCTCTCTCTCTCTCTACGTGCAATGACAAATTAAACTAATCTAACTTGTGTTAATTTTGAATTAAACATTCCAGCCCGACATTTTGTAGAATAATAAAACTAAAAACAGTAGCAGATTTCAAGCCGGACCCTTATGTAGCAACATTGCTCAATTGTGCTATGTGGGTTTTCTATGGCATGCCCTTTGTCCATCCCGACAGCATTCTCGTCATCACAATCAATGGCGCTGGATTTTTCATTGAATTAATCTATATTACCATCTTTATAATCTACTCTCCGGGCTCAAAACGCGTAAGTATTATTAATTAGTGATATTTTTCTTTTTAAGATGTTGGAAACATACTTGGCTAACCTCCTTTAAATTCAATTTTCGTTGCCTGCAACTCTTTACTTTTTGTTCCTATAAATGATACCCAATTGTTATTAGTAAAACCCATGACTAGAATCCAACTCATCAAGTTACCTTATCAAGCTCCAGATATGATTTATTATAATTTTTATATTCCCAAAATACCCCTATTTAAAATTTAATGTGTTATGTGGTGGTGTTTTAATTTTGAATCCCCAATTTATTGTGGTGATTCCCTCCAAAATTTTATCTATAAATAAATCATCATTAACTATATTTGCATATTTTATTATAGGTTTTGATTGTGAGTTTAACCGTTTGGGTCGTGCTGGCAAAAAGAAGAAACCTTTGGATCATATTCATATGTTCTTTTATTAATATTCAATGTACTTATTTTTTAATATAGAAATAATGAAAAATAGGCATGTTAATTTTTAAATCTGTTTTTAATTTATAAAAAGTGTACAAAATTTTCTATTACAAAGTAACATACCTATTTTCTTACATAATAGGTACCAAAAAATTCATTTATCCGAGCTATGTATTTTTTTACCTTTTTTTTTTTGTAAATATTTTTTTAATTTATAAATAGTGTACGAATTTTGTTTTAACCTATTTTTGTAAATATGTTTCACTTAAACATTGTATAATTTGTGGATTTGTAAGGACTTATTTTAGTATGACCCTTTTTTCTTTTCTTCTTTCAGAAAAAGATCTTCATTGCACTTGTGACTGAAGTTATCTTCTTTGTTATTGTGGTTTTTGTGGTAATGTATTGTTTCCATACTACGAAACGCCGGTCTTTGATAGTTGGGATCATCTGTATTGTCTTCAACATCCTTATGTATGCATCACCATTGACAATCATGGTATGTATAACTTTCTATTATTTAATACCCTCAATTAAATATTAAATCTCCTGATTGAGCTACGAGAAACTAAAGGCTCGTTTGGGAGTGATTCTTCTGAGGAGAAGCACCTACCACGTGCTTTTCCATGTAATCACTTTAAGTGATTATATGAAGAAGTGATTCTCCATAGAAGTGCTTTTTGGCTTATCTAAAATCATTCCTAAACAAGCTCTAAATAATATATATTAATCATACTTGTTTTTTGGGTGGCAGAAAATTGTCGTCAAGACAAAGAGTGTAAAGTACATGCCATTTTATCTCTCGCTTACTAGCCTCTTAAATGGAGTTGTCTGGGTGGTCTACGCACTCCTTAAATTTGATATTAATATTCTGGTACTTCTCTAAAACAAAGTTTAAATTCGTATTAGGTGCTCATCACCAAGTAGTAAAGAAATAAAAACTCTTTTTTTGTTTTGTTAACCCATTTGCTTGTATAATTTTGGTAGATTCCAAATGGTTTGGGAGCGATTTCCGGCGTAGTACAACTCATCCTGTACGCCACCTTCTACAGAACAACCCGATGGGATGACGACGACGACGAAATAAATTCGAGATCGGAGGTCCAAATGTCCAATGTCTAGGGAAGACTTGACAGAGTTTCTTGCACCAATAGTTCTCTCGAGGTTTCTTTCTTTTTGTAGCCAACTAGTTATTGAGCCATTTTGATTTCTCAATTTGTGCAGGTCTTTGTCTCAATTGTAAGTTGTAATTAGTCACTAGATAGAATAATTTGTTTCTTAATGTACTATTTCAGTTGAGGTAGTGCAATTTGCGTAAGAAATGGTTCTATTTGAACCCTCAACTTTGCTCCGTTTGTCGTCCTTTTTCTTAAACAACTTTCTATTCAAATCTAAATGACAAAATCGTAATGAAGAAAAAACCTTGCAACTCTTTTTGGTCAAATATATTGTAACTCTTTGTACAACAAAATTCTCATCTCTAGGTGAGATGTGAAGAAGTTTCTACTTGATTCAATCTAGTGTAAAATTTATATTTCACTAGATTCAATCTCAAAGTCCACATCGCTAGCTGTAAGTTCACGCGCACAAACTTCTTCCTTAAACTCACCTTGACCAGCAGCTTCTACTTGACTCTCCCTGGTATTGTCTTGAAAATTTTCTCCTTCTTTAGTACTTATCGAATCATCAATGAATTGACGTTCTTGAGATTCCTTCTTCTTCGAACAAATATTGATCATGTTAAATTTATCCCCATAATGGCACATGGATGATGCTCTATGGCTTCGAAACAACGATCCATGTTGGTTAGAGTTTCCAGTATTAGAGCAAGCCGATCAGGGTCCATCTCTGGCTGGTCATTCTTACCAGTCTTCGTTGTAGCCATACATACGCGCAGAAAAAAAGACTCGAAATTTTCAAAACCCTAAAATTTTCAAGCCCTAGGAAAACAAACCGATAACCTGGTCTGATGCCAAATTTAATGCAGGATATGGGTAAATTTAGCGAAAGCGAAAATAATGAAAAATAGAAAATAAAACAAATCTCAACTCCAAGAATTTTGGCTTCACACCAGAACTCCTCGATACTCTAGGACTTAAAGACCAAACTAATAAATCAGGAAATTAAGTAATCATGTCCGCATCAATATTATTAAAGTGGGGGAAGATAGAGAAGATGAACATGATTAGCCACGAGTCGTGCAGTGAGTACATTGACTAATTAGACACAGTATCGAACATGTGAGTGAGGAATGAAAATACAGATTAATAATCACATGGAAAGTAGTAGAGAACAAAAGTGGAGCCAGCTCCTCATACCATAGTGGGCAAAATCCAAAATCCTGGCCCGCTCCAGCACATAGAATTTTTTGACCAGCAATATTCCAGTAGTCTTCTGTTTTCCAAGTTGAAGAGTGACACAAATATAGACACACGATCAAGGATGTATATGGAATTTGGAAGACACTCCGGAAAGTCTAAAACAGAGACGCACACGGATTCATGCTTACTCAAGAACAAAGCATCAGTTCCTATACTCTTAATCTCAGCCCATTGGGGTCCTCCATCATCCCAAAAAGCACACAACACCCAACATTATTCTTTATTAGACTTGTCAACAACGAGCCATAAATCTCCCCGTGACGATTCGACAAGGTAGTACCTATTAAAATTGAGTAGTGTAGTGTAGGTGGTCTGGTAGCTCCGGCACGAGTCATAGCTGCAGGGACACTGCTAAACATTAACTGAGAAAAGCTCACCTTTCTCAGTAACGACAAGAAACTGACCTCTATGATAAATTACATCCGCTAATGTCGTCCTTGTATCTATGTGAGTCCAAGTGTTATTCACTGCCTTAAAATGGGCTACTTGGGTTCTACTGAATAAAGTTCATGGTAGAGTATCAGCGCTTCAAAATAATTAGGAAACAAGCAAGGGTCAGCAGACAATACAACCTTGGCAATGAACAAATCATGCACATAATTCAGTTCCAGGCGTTCTTGTCTCCATTTTGGGGCTTCTTTGAATGGTGGAAGGCGAACGGAACGCCCAGTAAAAGGGTTAAAGAGGGTTAGGACCAAATAGTTATCATCCAAATAAACCAACCAACCATGGGAAGAAGAAGAACCACAGAAATAGCACCTCCTCTTGTTTTGATGATAATTAGGGCAATCCTGCAAGTCAAAGCTGTAATCCTTGCCTTGTGTGACACCGTACAACTTACAAGGCACTGCTTCCACCGCGGTTTTTTATGTCAGTAACAATCACCATAGGAAGCTGTTTGTGACATGATGATTTGAGGCGCAGAGGCTTCTGAACCAAAGCTACAGATTGCCAATGCTCGCAACTGCGCCCAACCGGATAAAGTCGGGGGTTGATATCAACTTTTCTAGTATCAAATCTAGAATGTCGCCAATTATTGGTTGAGCTTTGGACTTGCTTAGCCAATTATTGGGTCATGTATATAAAAAACTACATGTATATATACACACACACAATTGTTATCACCCATCTCCCAGATTTTCCATTAACAGCAATGCCTATATGAAAAATACAAATAGAAAAAACAGTAGCTCCCAAAAAAAAAAAAAAATTGTCAAAAAATGTTTCTGTTATGGGAGCAAAACCAATTAGAAAATGACAAGTGACTAGTTTTGAGTTTTTTCCTTCAAATAGGCTCTATATGGGTAATTGTATAATATATCGATACTAAAACGAAGGGCTTTTCATATCTTAAGCAAACTTAGGAGCCATGGAACCAAAATATCTCATTAATTCTATGTGATATTGGAACAGGTATTGTACAACCAGGTAACAGATAATATTTACTTCCCCCCCGCCCCCGCCATTTAATGTAACAACTAACAGAAATATGACCTTTGAGGCAGGTCACTTACACCACATATGTGTCATGGCCCGTTTGATAATCATTTCAATTTTATTTTTTATTTTTTATTTTTTGTGCTAGAGTATAGAGAAAAAAGAGAAAGAATGGAAGTGAGAATGAGATTAGAGATAAGATTGAGAGGGAAAATGAGAGGGAACGAGGAATAATAAAAGTGAAAACAAAAACTAAAAATAGAAATCTATTTGAAATTGTTTTCACTTTTAAGTTTTTGTTTTCACTTTTGTTACTCATCCCTCTCATCTCTCTCTCTCAATCTCATTCTCACTTCCTATTCTCGCTCTCATTTTCCTCTATACTCTAGCACAAAAAATGAAAACTAAAAACAAAAAACAAAATGGTTATCAAACGGGCCTTAAATTTGTGAGTATGACTAAAAATAAACCCGTAATTTGAAAAGCTGGATCATTTAAACAACTCCAAGTTTTCAATCTAATAGTCATAAATACACCAACTAGTAACTTGTGGTTCGTATCCTCTTGCTCTTCTTTTTCCGTACCACTAAAGACCGGCCTATGATAATTGCAATCTTGTGTATTATCTTCAACATCATTATGTATGCCTCACCCTTGACAGTCATGGTATGTACAAATGAGTTATTTGCATGAATTATTTATTACATGTCTTAAACAAGTTTGGGTGGCAGAAAATGGTCATCAAGACAGAGTGTCGAGAACATGCCATTTGCCCTGTCACTTGCTAACTTCTGCAATGGAATTGTCTGGCTCATATATGCACTCCTTGAGTTTGAATCCATACATTCTGGTAATTCTCTAAACATTTTTGTAATTGTTTTGAGTACACATTTGTTTATTTTTCAAAAGAAGAGTGAATGACCTTTTTCTCTGAACGATTTTGGTAGGTTTCCAACGGTGGGTTCAATTTCTGGGTTGGTGCAGCTCATCCTATATACCACCTACCACAAGACAACCAACTGGAATGAAGATGATGAAAAACCAAATAAAGAGTTTCTTGCTTCAATTCTTGGGTTTTTTTTTTTTTTTTTATGGCCAACCAATTTTTGAGATTTATTCTGTTTTGCAACCCAACTCAATTGGGGCATTGTATATTTGCCTGAATTTTCATATGCAACGTTGGTCATAAGAAAGATTCATTTGTTTTACTTCTCTTTTCTTTTCTTTTGGGTCAGAGCATCCGACTGTTTAAATATCATAAAAATAAAAATAAAAACCTTACCAAAGAAAATAACCAAAAATTGGTATATCACAGAAAGACCATGTCACATGAGACGAATGGGCACACACCAAATGAATAAATATAAACATAAGGTCAACTTAATCATAACAATAATACTAGTATATAATGGATCTTACAAGGAGCTGGTGGTGCAAGCCACACACTGACCAGCAAGTCAAATAAATACACATTCATTTAAAGGAAGGAAAAAAAAAAAAAAGGAACAATAATTAATAAAAGCTTTACATCCTCATACAAAATGAGAAATAGCATTGCTCATCAAATGTATACCCCAACCACCTTCTGTTCATCTTCTTTTGATATCTCAAATTCTTTTTGTCTGTTGCTATCATAAGTACAAATTGGATTCTTTGATCTTAAAAACAATCATCCCAGTTGTTCTTTTAATGAATAAATCTTCAAGGCCCTCTAATCTTGCGAAAGCAAAAACAACCCTGAGACTGATCTTGAGGGATCATACCTCCACCTTTCGACGTGTCGATAGCCTCCAACATTGAGACTACCTCATCCATCTCCGGCCGCTTGTCTGGGTTAGCATCCCAGCATCGCTTCATTACATTTGCTAGGGAACTTGGACAACATCTTGGTATCTCTGGTCTCAAATTCTGTGATTGCAAGCACAGGAAAAGAATTAGTTTCATGGAACTTTTAATAAAAACTTTAAGAAGCAACACAAAAGGATAATATGGGCCAACGGTGGAGATAGGTGAATAGTTTACCTGGCGAACCACAGCTGAAGTCACTTCCGAGAAGCTAAGGTCAGGATATGGCATGTCACAGCAATATATCTCCCATAGACAGATGCCAAAGCTGTACACATCACATTTCCTATTATATGGGTTGCCATTGAGAACCTGTAACCCACCCAATTTGGCAAGTCATTATACATCGAATAAGCAATTCTTTATATCAGCAAAACTGTCCTCTTTTCATCAAGGTAATAAGGTTTGGAAGTGCCAATAATGTCTTTTTCATGCAATTAGAGAAGTCATATTCAAAAATACATACACATGTGATTACCATCCCCCAGATTTCCATTAACAACATTGCCTATAAAGATACATAAAGAAAACTCCAGTAGATACAGGAAAAGTTTCTGGTACGCTAGTGAAGTCCTAGCCAGAATATCTTAAGCAAATAGATTAGACCAAATACCTCAGGAGCCATGTAACCAAGTGTGCCAGTCTCCCCAGTCATGTCATTAGGATTTGAAGCTTCAACTCGAGCAACCCCAAAATCTGCAATCTTGACTACGCGTGTCTTATCCAGCAGCATGTTCTCTGTCTTTACATCTCTGTGAACAATCTTCTGTGAGTGTAGGTAGCTCAACCTGCAAAATATAGTACAAGTACGGTCTAAATACGTGGCTGGAACAAAACACAAGCTGGAGGTTGTTCTATATCTGCCGAATTACAATGCTCTGAAGAAAGAAAAGGAGATTACAAATATCAAAAGAAATACTGGAAAGGGATACCCTCTAGCAAGATCTAGTGCCAGCTGGACAACGACCTTAAAAGCCAACTTCTTTCTCCTATTCTTAATGAGGTACGATTTCAGAGCACCCCCAGGAAGATATTCCACGACGACACAACAGATATTACTCGGCATGCCAATTTGACCATTTTCAGTCTGTATTTGTAGTTCGGATGAACCCATTGTCGCCCCTATAAACTGGACATTAATAGACCACAAATTTTTAGTGAGAAACAATCTAGAAGCAAAACTACCATAAAGTGATTGCAAGGTGTAAGAATTTAATGAATTGAAGAAGCATTTAAGCACACAGAATTGTTGTATGTATGACGTCCCAACAAAAGAAAAGGTAATATATATTTCCTACTGTACAAATCATTTTAAAACTTACAGTTTAACTTCTTTGCAATATATCTGAAACTACTCGATAAATTCTGAAATTTCAGGATACAATAACTCTTGCCTTTACCTCACTAAGGTGGTGAGGGATGCAACTTAACATATCAAAGAAAATGAAGACAACTTTCTCGGCTATAAGTACAACCTTAAGCTGTGATACATCATGGAGAATATTGATGTGTTGACTGGAGAGCAATTGTATTGCTAGAGAAACTTAGAACTCTGTTGACACGCTATAGATGAAGCCAGAAAAAACCAACGCCCAGTGCCGTGAGGTAGTGAATGTCCTTAACATTGCATATTCTAGAAGCTTTCTTAAAACAATGAAATTTGGGCCCCAATATTCTTAACCGCAAAAGTTAGAAAACCCAACCAAAACCAAATGAGACTTGCAAAAATCTTAACAAAGAGAATAAATTGCAAAGACAGAAAGTTACCTTAGTAACATTAGGATGATCTAGTTTATGCCAGACAGCAACTTCTTGAGTAAAAGCTGCCCTTAGAGAAGAAATCTCAGCTTCTGTCCGGTGACCCTCTTCACCCCAGTCAAGTAATTTAACTGATGTTAAGAAAGGAGCCGTTAGTAGAATTGTAAAATTCGCAACCCGATTTTGTATCATCATAAACCAATAAATAAAAAAGGAAGACCAAATACAAAGAACCTAAAAGGTCATAATTTGATTGGATTAGATAATGATGAGGATAGTGACTACAATAACATAATGGCAACTAAGGATCTTAGTTTTGCTTAATATGGATATGTATTTATGAGCAGTGTTCCTATTCAGCTGTTGAATAGATTTCAACTAACAGGTGGAGGGATCACATGAAAGTTCAGAAATACAACAACATTATCCAAGTTGTTGCTCTCAACAGGAAATTCAACACAAACCCGTGTAAGAGTCACGGATTCTATAAGAGCACATTACAGTGGACAATCGGCAACCCTTCATTACAGTCCATTGGATATGCGTTTGGAATTTTGCTACAAATATATATATTACACCTAAATGTATATATAAATAAAGCAGCAAACTTTTAATGACTTGCAAGATCAACCACAGAGTTCACCTAATCCAATATTGTACTGACCAAAATAAAGTAAAGCACTGTAAAACAACACCAATTCAACCTTGCTTTTGCACATCAACTACATTTCACCACTGGAAACCAAATCTCCAATTATCTCCAAACTTTAAATTAAATTAAAGCAAAAAAACCAAATGGGTATTGATAATTAATAAAAACAACCATAACATACAGCAGAAAACAATTAATAACAAAAGATTAAATTTCTAAAAATGGGTATCGAAATCGAAAGAGAAAGATGGGATTTTTGAGAAGAAAATCACGAAAGTGAGAAATTTGAAAGGACCCCAAAAGAAAGAAGAAGAAGAGGGTAAAATGACAGGAGTGTGAAGGGGGGATACCGGCGACATCCTGACCGTCGTACATGCCACGGTGGACGGTGCCAAAGGTGCCACGTGCAATGACGGATTTGATGATGAGCTTGGCGGGGTCGATCTCCCAGTCCTGCCTGTGGCGCTTGGGAATGGAGAGGGTCATGGCAGAAGTGGAGGTGGTGGAATTGGAGGTGGAGAGGTTGATGCTGTTGCTGTTGGTTTCTGGGTCTCTCATGATCTTGCTCTTCTCCAAAGTCAAGACCCTGTTGAGGTGCCTCTCCAGCTGCTCATCCAAGCTCTTCAGATCAATCTGATCTGCCCTCACAAACCCATCACTGCTCTCCTTCATCTTTCCAAATTTCGACTCTCAAAAACTCAAAATTGAATCAGAGAGGGCCAGCCAGAGTAGAGTCGTTTTTATGGCTTTGGTGTTTCGTTTATTTGGACTGGTGGTTTGCCTGTGACGTTTTATTTGTGTAATTGGGGCCTGGGGGAGTTGTCTTCTTCTCTTTTGTGTTTGTTGTATGACTGAGAGAGTTTTGACTGAGACTCAATGATGGATGAGAGGCTAACACAGAGAGAGAGAGAGAGAGAGAGAGAGAGAGAGAGAGAGGGTAAAAGGAGTAAGCTTTGAATGAAATGAAGGCATATGAAGAGGGGCAGGGGCAGGGCAGGCATGTGACATGTGAGCACATGGTGTTGCCAACAATCAACGTGTGCTTCTGAGTCTTCTGACCCACTTTGGTCTCCTTCCCCTTCCCCTTCCGCTCCCGCTCTCTTTTTATTTACCCCCTTCTCTTTATTTATTTTCATTTTTACTTCTTATATATATATTTAGAATCCAGTTTTACTTCTTATATAAAAAGTCATATATGGGAAAATACTTCTTCACTTTTTACCTTTCTAGACTATTTTATTTTATTTTAATACTGATTTGTTCGATGTAACAACTTAAAAATAATATTATCTCATATCGACTAAAAATGGGCACATGTTTTTTTTTCTTTTTTGAAAAATAAATTAGTTAATTGAAAAAGAAACAAAAAAGTTAGGTGCAAAGAATGGAAATGTTTATACATAATTTGGACCATGGAGCAAAATTATTGAGTACGTTGCTCAACTTTTAATTTTATGGTTCATTAGTCTAAACTATAAGTGGGAGATGATTTCTCACACACACACACATTACCACAGTATCATGAGTGTTCGAACCTGAGATCACTATATGCAAATCAATACTCTTTTTTATTAAACTATATCTCATTATAAAAATATATATATGTTATAATACACGGCGTTATTTTCCCCTTTTTCTGTTAGCTGAATTATACTTTTTCTTTTCTTTTTGAAAAATGCTAGAAATAACTTATTAGTAATTACAATACGAAACTAGTGGAGCAAGTAATTAATATTCCCAAGACGTGTGAAACTGTCGTGTGATTAATTATTAAAAAAAAGGGGACAATTTTGACGTTTGGGCTTTGATTACTCAACGCAGCACATCACCCCGGAAGAATTAGAAAAAATGAAAATGACTTTCTTTCTATAATCTAATCTTTCAATTGGAGACTCAAACCAAACCAATCTTTTTTCAGTCTTTCAGTCTTGAGATTGAATTTTTATCTCCAATTATGCGCCGTTTACTTCTTGTCTTGGAACTTTCACTTTGAAAGGTCACAACTCAGAAAATCAGAATCCAAAAAACGTATAGAAGTTGAAATCTGCTTTTAGCTCAAGTCATATTCATGAACATCGTTGAAACTGGACCACCACTACCGATTGGTCTACCTAGCAACTGCTCCAAACAAGAACCAAATTCGTATTTGCCAACGTCGTATGATTTAAGTGGGCTGGGCCTCATCATGTACATGATTTTAGGTCCACCTCAGCTCGTAAGGTCGACACACTTGGGCTGGACATCGGCGTCGCCTAATTGATTGCCTCACATCACAGTCCAGCCCATTAGCTTGTTTGATCGTATACAAATGCATATTTAGTGTCTATTATTTAGAAAAATCATATAGATAATTATAATCTTAGAATCACCTAACATCTGTTGATTAACATGATAATACCAAGTTTGCATACTTAGGTGTGATTCAACAGATTACTGCTCTGGAAAAGTAGATACAAGGCCAAGAGATATACATATAGCCCAAAAATATATTGCATGCAGCTCTCTCATTTAAAAGAGAGACGAGGACATAATATTGAATGATAAGAATATGATCATCTCCAGGGGGACCATATAATCTGTACGTACAAAATATATTGTTCTTGGTTTTGTGCTTTCACATGCCATCCCCATTCTCCACCGACCAACGATTTGCTGCCAAAGACTGAACCATCCTAGCTACTTCTAATTGACACCCTCTAACTCTAAGGATAAGGAAGGGCCTCTCCACACCCACTTCATTTAATCTAGCAGCATCACATTCATGGTGTGTTTACTAATCAAGAATTGGAATTCTCATCATGAATTGAATTCTACCTACGAAGGATTCATGCGTTTACTACACATCAAGGAATTGAAAAGTAAATGGGGCTCACACAAAATTAGGAATTGAATTCATGATTTTGGAGGAATTCAATTCTTGGGTGGGATGTGGTATTCTAATTCCTGGATAATTAACCCATTAGGAATTCATCTTTTTTACCCATTATATCCTCACACAATTTTTAAATATGTCATATACTTTAACCCAACAATAAGGACATTTTAATAATTAGTACCACTCATACCCCAATTCCATATGGTTTAGTAAACAACCTAAATAGAAATCCGAAATCTAACTCCCCTCAATTCATATGGTTTAGTAAACAACTTTATCAGGAATCCGAAATCTAATTCTCCTCAATCCAACTCCTCCTCAATTCAATTCATCCTAATCCAATTACGGATTAATAAACATGCCATCATTAAAGTGCTTAATAGGAATTATGATGGAGACTTCATCATAGTCATTCACATTTGCCTCTACATACCACCACTCGAGTCATTACATCCGACACTAAAAGCAAGTATGTGAGAGTCGCCACGAATATTGAATTAGCTCACAAGATTATATGTTAGTGTCGAGCACAGTGTTCAGCTGGAGCATATAAAAGCAAACACGCATAATAGTGTGAACTACCAAAAAAAAAAAAAAAAAAAATCTTTATTTGCCTAGGTAGCAGCACATGCAACTGAATTATAAATACTTGAGTTAAAATTAGGCTAAAAGTTACTTTTGGTCCCTGTAGTTTGGCACTTCAACCACTTTTGACCATGTAGTTTCTGATTTGTAGCAATTCAAGGACAAATTAGTATTCCTGTCAATTTTTTTGACAGTGCAAGGGGCAATTTCGTCAACCCAAAATCCTTGAGCATAAAAGCTCGTATGAAACTCCCATAATTTCATATTAGGGCTTGAAATTGGTCATTTGGGTTTAGGGTTCTTCAAAAATTGGGATTAGTAGTTGAATTTCGAACCCTAATATGAAATGGGGAGAATTTTAGACAGGCTTTTACACTCAAGAATTTAGGGTTGACGAAATTGTCACTTACATCGTTAAAGAAATTGACAAGAATACTAACATATCCTTAAATTGCTACAAATACGAAACTACAATGGCAAAATTGACAGAATTGAAACTACAGGGTTAAAAGTGATTGAAGTGCCAAACTACAGGGACCAAAAGTAACTTTTAGCCTAATTTTAACTCAGGTACTTATAATTCAGTTGCATGTGCTGCTACCTAGGCAAATAAAGGTTTTTTTTTTTTTTTTTTGGTAGTTCACACTATTATGCGTGTTTGCTTTTATATGCTCCAGCTGAACACTGTGCTCGACACTATCATATAATCTTGTGAGCTAATTTAATATTCGTGGCGACTCTCACATACTTGCTTTTAGTGTCGGATGTAATGACTCGAGTGGTGGTATGTAGAGGCAAATGTGAATGACTATGATGAAGTCTCCATCATAATTCCTATTAAGCACTTTAATGATGGCATGTTTATTAATCCGTAATTGAATTAGCCTAATTTTAAAATTATAGGTATAATATATCCTGATATGTAAAGTATATTATGTTGGGAAGAAGGCATTGAATTGATTCCTTATATGTGATATGGCAACGGATAAGAGGCAACAATGTCGTTTTCCAAGTAGTAAAGTCAAATTGTATTGCAACAATGTCGTTTCCAAGTAGCAGAGTCTCCCAAAATAAATTGACATCATTATTTTGGTGCCTTTCTAGTAAGTGAACTGCCCTTTCGTGGAAGTAACCTGATCTCCCAATTAATAAATTTGAATTTGGCCAAATGGTATAGCCCACTGAAAAAGGATATTGATTTGCAAACCTGTGGTTTCATTTCATGTTCAAACTTCTATAGCACTTTGACATTATTATTTGTATAATAAATAAATTTGAATTAAAAACAAAAAACAAAAAACAAAACAAAACCTTGCAGCCCCAAAGGTTAAATTTGATTAAATTTGATTCCTAAAAAAAAATAAAATAACACAAGATAAAGGCCAATTTAATCGTATCGAAATTGGGTTAAAAGCTTGTAACCAAAAAATTGGGTTAAAAGCCCAATTCATTAACATGAGGCCTAGAAGAGATATTCCACAACGACTTGACATGCATTTAGGTCCCTTCAGATATTATGCCTAAAGGAGGGGAGCATCAAGCATAAAAAAGTATATATATTGATTGCAATTTGATTTTAATGGTAATATTCTTTCAGCACTGCTAAACGAACTCTAAAATTAACTGAAAACATCCCACTACCAAGTTATTTATTGAATTACTAATTTATCCTAATATAAAATAACCAAAAAATATATATTGAATTGTGAAACAAATGCAATTTTAATAAGTACACTCTACTTACGATATTCAATCATAATAAAAAATCCTACTTCCAAGAAGCTTAGAATAAACTCCAACAATTTATTTCATCCTTATTTAGTAAATACAATTTGTATCTTATATATGCCGACGAAAGCACTAATCATCCAAATTTGTTACAAAATCAATTATGTTCCATGTACCACCTAATTTGTAGATAAAGATGGTTTGTGCACAATTTTTCATGTCAAGATATGAACACACGCTTATAAATTATGGTTTTTAGACACCCAAAGGAAAAATCTTCCCAAGTTTCATAGCACTCCATAAATACAAATCCTTAAAGGAAGGCAATTATTATCAACTACAAAAAATTGACCCACAATTTGCACGAATTTTTCCTTATGAATTTTGAAACATACCAAAATCATAATTCAACTATCCCATATAATTGATCACACTCAACGGAATCATTTGGAATGGAAAGTGGTAAATTAAAGCTGAAATTTCATGCCAACATTGACACACAGATTCTAAATTTATGAGGCAAACAATACAAAATTCAACAACAACAAAAAAACTAAAATTAAGAATGGAAAATGAATTTATAAGCAAGATAATTATGACTAGGTTTGGTGTTGTGTGATAGTGTATTAGGTGTACCATGGGTATTTTTGGTAGTTAAATAAGGTGTACTTAGTTAATTTTACATTTTGATTTAAATATTAGGATGTACTTATATCATATGATGTACTCAGTTAATTTTAGGGTTCGTTTAGCATCACTCTATTCTTTTAGTAAATAAAGTGAAGTTAGCGTTTTATGTTGTCATATTATGAACCTGAATTATACTTTTTAACGAGCATCGGTTTAGGGTTTAGGGACCTGAAAATGAGGTCATGTGAGGACCAAATTCATCTCAACCCTAAAGCATCTACAGTCCTGCTCACTTAAAGACCTGAAAATGAGGTCATGTGAGGACCAAATTCATCTCAACCACATGATTATATTAAATTAGATCCCCTAAAACCTTTTACAACTTAAAATACCCAACTTAGTATCTTTTCGTTCTACAGATTAGTATCTCCTCAATTTCCTTCCGTTTATTTCTAACATCAAATCTCTTCTTAAATTTGTTTGTGTTTTGCGTAATTTTAAAATTAAAAAATTGAAGAAAAGCTTTATACTATTTTTTTTCTTCCTCTATTGAAGAAAAGCATTAATTCAGATTCATGCCATTTTACATATACTGGCTTTACTCTTGTGCCATGGTGGAAAATAAAGGGTTTCAAAATGTCTACACCCAACATCAAATCATCATTTTACCCTTAAAAAGGAAATGTGTTTGCTTGGCTTGGAAAGCACTCTAATCTCGTAGTGTAGCTTAGAAATTATACAATCTTTGATCGCCATGTGAACACATACTGAGCAGCCAAGCCGCAATCTGCATTTCTTGGTAGCTTCAGTCCTCAGACTTAAAATTTTTGTCCTCAACCTACCTGTCGAAACCAGGACGTAGCCAATACCGTACATCCTGCGTCACAAAAACCCTTCCATGAAGATTGATTTGCGTCGTGGAATGAAATGGGTCAAGAGTCGTAACCCGCGTCAAGGGGGGGTTCATGGAACTAACAACATATTCATGTAGAGAAAGGGAAAAAAAAAAACCAAATGAAGTGTTCATCTGGATTAAAGCTAATAAGCTATATTGATTCTTTGGGTGGCTGAACACATTAATTTTCATGAACATGGCATTATTAATTCTACATTTTACAACAAGAACATTATCTTCTGTTTTCCAGAGCCAATTGCTAGCAACTGATGACTGATCAGTAAATCAAATCCTGCAGTCTCTGAAACACAGTTGAAGTCT
Organism: Prunus dulcis; assembly: GCF_902201215.1. NCBI lineage: Eukaryota > Viridiplantae > Streptophyta > Magnoliopsida > Rosales > Rosaceae > Prunus > Prunus dulcis. The sequence goes on along the minus strand of NC_047654.1, from coordinate 14,457,220 downwards.
CAACACCAACCCTAGAAATTTTGACCTACAAGGATCATATAATTAAGTCAATTTCATGAGGAATTAATTGTTAAGAAAACGATTAAATTAACATCATTAATTAATTTAATACTGTGTTTTAGTACCTGAGCATGGAGCGAGTGGAAAACCTTATCACCTATAGTGGAAAAGCTAGCGCTGATAACTTCTGCTCCTTCCTCCTCAAGAACACTAATCACTTCATATAACATGAAGTTCTTGTTCAACCCACTGATCAGCATCACTTCTATAATTGAACCTGAGTCTCTTAATTCAAGAACTGGCAATCTTGATCTCACCATCATAGCATTATCGGCATCGATAGTACTATTAGCATCTATCCCTAATTGTGACCTCATTGCTTTCTCCTTCCTCTCCTTCAAATTCTCTATTCTCTCTCTCAGTTGCTTTATGTAGGAGGAAGCAAGATCGAACTGATTTTGCTGTGACAACGTGTCCTGATCAACCGGAAAAAGCACCACTCAAATTAGTGTTATTCTCATATGTATGATATGTTATATTGTTAAGACTGTTTAATCACACCACAAGATGAGGACATTTTAAAAGGCAGCTAGAGAGAGTGACAAGTATATATACCTTGGAGTTGGAGGGTTTGGGGTGTTGGGGAGGAATAAGGGAAGCAAGCTTGAAGCAGAGATCTTTCATGTGGATTCTTCTGTTCCTCTCCACTGTCTTCCTGTCCAGTTTGGAAGAAGACTCACAGCTGGACTTCTTCATCCTCAATTATCAACTGATCAGGGACCCTCAAAGGCTAGAACCTTTATATTCTCAGCCTCTCTCTCTCTCTCTCTCTCTCTCTCTCAAATAATGAAGGAAAGAAAGAAAGAAAACCCACAGAACCCAAAAGCCAAAAAGCCTGAAAAGCAAGAAAGAGAAGAGAAAAATAGAGAGAGAGAGAGTTTGGAAATAGTAGGAGCTTGAGTTGTATTGTATGCATATGTATATATATATGTAGTCGCAAGGGGTTGCTTACGTCTGCTTGCGTGGATAATAGAATCTTGAATGAAGTCATATTAAAAACGGGTGATGGGAACCATACAGTGAAACTTCAAACCTGGCCCACCGTAGCAGAAGTTAAGAACGCTTGTGAAGATCTTAAGTTTGTGGGATCCATCCGGATAGATCTGGGATCGTTGGATGGAATATGTTTCTCCATCTCCTTCAAATTCGTAAGTCATACTAAACGGACGGGCCGTTAATTAAATAGTTCGACGGCTGGTCCGACACGGCTCCTTTGGCAACTAAAGTTGTCAAATGACTCTAGCCGAAAGTGGCGTCAGAGAGAGAGAGAGGAATTCGGCTAGGGTTTTTGGAACTACCTCATGCGTTTTGTGTAGTTATGTATTTATAATCTTTTTATTTGGCTAGGGTTTGAAGAATAATCCTTATTTAATTGGAATTATTTTTATCCAAAAAGATAATAGGAATTAATCAAATAGATTTTCAGGAAATTGGTTCCTTGAGATTTAGGGAGATACTTCTATCTTAAATCAAAGATAATTCCCTAATTAAATATGATTTAATTGGAGTAATTAGTTAACTTAAAGAATACCCCATTTTTCTACGTGTCATCTTCTTATTGGATGTGCTGTGAAAATAATCGCTATCAGATCTGCTATGAGAGAAATTAGCTGTGAGAGAAAGTAGTTTGGCGTTTGGTAAACTTTTTGTTAAAAGTGTTGTTGGTACTATTTCCCAAATAATCAGAAAATGATTTCCGCATAATCATCAAACCCAACACCTCTTCAAAACTGATTCCAGCATAATCAAAAAATGAAAGCACCTTATTAGCTATTTTTCCTTATAGCTTTCTCTCACAGTAATTTTTAACAATAAATAATTTTCTCATAATTTACCAAACGGGCTAGGTTTCTCAAAATTTTTAAAAAAATCACTTATCACCCCAAAATAAACAATGCCAAATGGGCACTAAATCAACTTCTGATAACGATTTTAACCAACAAAGAGGAAAAGAGGTTAGAAGAAAACGGAATGAAAGATAGGGATAACATACTATGAAGGAAATATTGATTAGAGCCCTCAAAAGAAAAGTAGAAGAAAATCATATGATGCCTTTCAGTTTTCAGAGATGGACGAGAGAGAAGATGAGGAAAGTGATAAAGTCTATAGCTATGGGTTGGAATTAAAATATTGACAGTTGTTTGATTTAATTTAATATAATCATGACCTCAGTTTTAGGTTTTTAGGTGAGTCGCAGGACTCTATTCAACAATTAATTTTTCCATGCAACTTGCAAGGGAGCAGATGACCATCAAGTTCAATTCAAGTGCCTTTTTGTTTCCTAAATCTGTTAATGCATCAAATTAAATCATTTTATCCTAAAGAGGAAATGTGTTTACTGGGCTTGGAAATTATACAATCTTTTCATCGCCATGTGAACACACACTGAGCAGCCAAGCCGCAATCTAAATATTCTTGGTAGCTTCAGTCTTCAGACTTAAAATTTTAGTCCTCGACCCACCTCTGGAAATCAACACCTAGCCAATACCGTACATGCAAGCATGTGTAATATGATAACTTTTAGAAAACCAAAGCGCCAACCCTCCAATCAACTCACAAATAATCACACGTAAATTCAAATATAATATAATTATAGAGATATTTAGTGATATACCCATTTCTAGCACTAATATTATAAATAAACCCTACACAATTGAATTCCTATAAACAAACCCAAAAAAAAACCCAAAAAATGATAGCTAGCCTTATTGAATTTAATATTGATTATTAAATTACTTTGATGCCCTATTGAGTGCTTTGAGTATTTTTATGAGATTTTGGGGTTGGGCTTGTTTTAAGAAATTGATGGCAGTTTTGTAATTTATAAGAAGTTAAAAGTTTTTTTGTTATGTTGTAAATGGGTTTTGGGTGTGTTTCTAAAGTCCATTTTATATAGGGTATTTTTATAATTTCGGCCCCCATATTGGGTATAATAGTGAATCTCCCATAATTATATTCACATCTACATATTATTATGATCTTTAAAATTTATTTGTTGACTAGCTTTAAAAAAAGCTTAAGCTAAGCGTGTTAGTTGATTTCATTTGACTCTTAAGTCTCGACCTATGTTCATGCATGGTGCCGTACTATCATCTTAAAAAACTCCAATTTGGTAGAAAGAAGAAATAGTGGGGTTTTCATAAGTGTGGAAGTCCCACACTTTGTAAATGGAAGTTGGGCTAAGTGGAAGCCAATTGAGATTCAAAATTGATTTGGGCATTGAATATTATATAAATAACACATAATATTTAATTATAAAAAAGATAGGCCTTGAGCCTTGGGGCACTTGGACACTTCAGATTTAAATTGATTTTTTAGTTTCGAATGAAGATTACACTACTACATTTTACTCTTTGCGCGACGAACAACAAAACGTCGCGCAAAGTATCATCTAGTCGCACTAACTTCAGTGCGACAACAAATTCGTCGCGCACAATCCGTCGCACGAAGATCGTGAAGAAAGCCTTTGCGCGATGAGGTACAACCCTTCGTCGCGCATATCTGTGCGACGGGTAAACCACCGTTGCACCAACGGTGTGGAGACGAAACAATTTTTCGTCGCAGAAATATTTGCGCGACGATAAAGTATTCGGCGCACGTATATTTGCGCGACGAAAAGAATAGCGCGACGAAACATAATTCGTCGCGCAAAACTTGTTGAAGAGACGTATATGTTCGTCGCAAAACTTTTCGCGCGATGAAAAAGCTTTCGTCGCCCATTTATTTGCGCGACGAAAAACACAGGCGTCGCGAAAAATATTTGCGCGACGAAATATACGTCGCGCAAAACATATTAGCGAGACGTATCATTTCGTCGCGCAAGAATAAAACGTAATTACAGTTGATTTTTAATTTTTTTTTGTTACATATGGGTTTGCGCGACGAAATGTATTCCGTCGCGCAAAAATGATATTACAATTTTTTTTATTTTCGTTTTTGTTTTTATTTTTTTGATAAATAAAATTGGTTTTTTTTTTTATTGATTAAACAATGAAATTGCAATAAAAATAAATTAGAACAAAATTTTGTTATAAAATAAAATAAATGTTTATAATGAAAATAAATACACTAATTAATCAAATAATGATGCAAAATCAACCGGATCGTCGCCAGTGTGCGCCTCGGAGGTCTGGGCGTCCACCGGGGCAGTGGTCTGGGCATCCACCGGGGCAGTGGTCTGGTGGGCATGCTCGGGGTGGACGGGCTGGGAGGTCGACGCACGAAACTGCGGGATTGGAAAGCCTCCCTGTGCGAGGGACTGTAGAATCACCGACATATGACCCTGAAGCTCGGCCACCTGTGATGTCAAAGCAGTCACCTGACTGTTTGACTGCGCCAATGAACGAGGTCTAGGTTCCTTCCGCCGGGCATTCCCCATCCCTCGACAATATGTCTCCGGCCTCCTCCCGAGAGTCTGATCCAACGTCTCCGTCAAGATCTGAAATCCAGCATCCTGTGGAGGAGCCACAGCCTCGATCGGAGTCTCGGGAGGAAGCTGGGAGGCGGACTCCTGAAGAACCAACTGGCTCCTCTCCACCATCGTCGTCTATTGAACATAACATAAAATATAAATTAAAACATGCATATAAATTGAATGCGTAACATAAGAATTAAAATTAAATAATACTTACATGAAGGGACTCGGCCAACTCATTCCCGGGTCGAACATAAACGTCACCAAAGACGTCGATCTCTGGGAACTTGGACCCCTCCTAAATTGAACAAGAGAAGAAAAATATTAGTATGAAAAAAATAAATTAATAAAAATGACATTAAAAATGAAATATAAATTTTGTGATTATTACCCGTCGCCGTGCATCCATCCTATACGAAAAGGGCCTGGAGCCGGAATGGTGGAGAAGGGTCTTCTTCTTCCTATTACCCTTATTCACTTGGGCTTTATTCTGTTATACAAAAAATGAAACGTATTAGTTAAAATATAAAAAATTAAATAATAATGAAATAAATAAAATAAAATAAACATTAATAAGTAATAAGTAATAATTAAACAAATATTATTAAAACATCCTACCATAAATTCGGGCGCTTGAAAATGAGCGCATAGCCACTCCCAACTATCCTCCCGCCCCTCAAGCTCATTCGGGCAACCCTCCTGAAGAGCGACTTGCAGATCATCAAAGGCCAGAAAATGGTGGTGCAAGTCGCTCTTCCACTGCTTGTACCTCTCAGCGAAGAGTCTGTTGACGTACGTCAACGACTCTTCGTCGAGATCCTCCAAGTTATAGTTCGTCTGCAATCAATTAATTAGATACGTTAAGTAATAGAAATATACACAATTTTAAAGAAAAATAATGAAAATGTAAGGTACATACCGACAACTGGCCGCGAACCTCCACCTTGATCTCGTCAGGCATGACCCTCCAAGACTTCCATTGCATCGGGCAATGGGTCCGCACGACGTGGCCAATGTCGTGGGCCAAGGAGCTATGCAACTCCGCCGTCGGTGCAGCCCGATGGCGCTCGTCGTATCCGATGCTGATACGACTGTTGGTCACCCGGGTGACCTTCGCCGTCTTCAGCTGACGACACGGCCCTCGGGTGTTCTTCTTCGCTGCAAAGAAATAAGGTATTAATGTTAAATAAACAACATTGTCAAATTTCAATATAAAATTAACAATACAAAAGTGTAGTTATACCTGGCTGTGATCCCGAGGCACCAGTACCGTCGTTCGATGTCGTGTCGATGGTGTCGGTGGGCCAGTGTCGCCGCCTAGCACTAGCTGGCTGCGTGAAGGATGACGCAGATGATACAGGCGCCTGGGACGCCCCGGGACCAACCACCACGTGGTCCAGCAAAGCTGGAGTAGTGGCAGCAGATGCCGACTGAGCCGGGGGATCCGAACTCGGTGCAGTCGTCATCGACCTACCACGTCTAATCAAGTCTGACATCTGCACATATAATTTCATTAAGAATTTAAACTAATTAATTAATTAAAAGCATAGCATGACCTAGGGTTTGGAATTTCGGAGTATCCGGGTCTCCGATCAACGATCGGTCGAATCCTAAACGATCCTAGAAACACAAAGGTACAACTACGTGAGTTTCAGTTCGATCCAACGGTCCGAACATATCAAACCTGGAAATCGCACAATAGGCGAAATTCGATCAAGACTCAAACGGCAACCAAATTCAAATCCGAGCAAACCTACACGCTCGTGACAAATAGGGGATTGCTCTGGGACCCAATGCCCCACTGCCACAGTATCCCACCCGCCACCACACGCGCCGGCAGCGCGTGGGTGTCCAAAGCGATAAAATTCGCCGAAAAATTCTAAAAACTAAGGGCCAAGGTTCCTACCCTAGGTTGAAAACATTAATTGGAGCCACTTTTGTTCTCGGACCTACCCCGAAAAATGGCCGGAAGTGGTCGGATTTGACATTCCCAAACCGGCCAAAACCTAGGTTTTAATTCGTATTTCCTACAGCGAAAATTCAGTAAATCCTAACCAACCATCAGCTAGAGCACAAAAAATAGTCGAGAAACCATACCTCAGGCATCGGAAATGGTGGCCGGAGAAGAGAGAAATCGGCCGGCGAAGAATCGGGAAAAACCGATGAATTTGCGACGGCTGAGGTGACGGCAGGGAGGTGGCTGAGGTGGCTGAGGTGACGGCGGAGAGAGAGGGCTGAGGTGACGGCGGAGAGAGAGGCAGGGAAGGAGGAAAACCAGAAATGGGGAAGAAGGAGGCCTCAGGTCGATTCTGCAGATTTATTCGACTTTACGCGACGAATAACAAAATGCGTCGTGCAAAATAGCATTAATGAATCTTGCGCGACGACATATCCGTCGCGCAAAATGGCATTACTAAACCTTACGCGACGGAAAGGCTTCAATTCGTCGCGCCAAACACTTTCTGGCCGCCAAAATTTTGGGATTTAGGGTTTAGCTGGAGGCTGAAACTGAAAGGTCTGTGCCTTTTGAGCGACGAAGGAAGTAAGCGTCGCGCAAG